>NW_007726696.1:237425-256953 GCF_000696425.1 Galeopterus variegatus | reverse complement strand
GCCCAGAGTGAGGCTCCCAGCAAGGGATCTCTGTGTTGGGCACTGGCCCTGATCTGAAAGGATCTAGAATCCCTAAGTCGGCAGTTACTGATGTGGGGCCCACCGGCCCCTGGAGATATGAACCCCTGAAGTGGAGGGATGATGTGCCTCGGGGTATTTTGCAGGGATGGGGGTGGGGTATCCACAGCCTTCATTAGGTCGCTGAAGCCAGATGTCAGTGCAACACAACTCTGGGAAGGGTGAGGACAAGAGATCCTAATTCAACCCTAATTCAATTCTACAAACCTGGAGCGATCAGAAGTTGTGATATCTCCAGGGCACTGTCCCTATGGTCTGAGAGATAAACCAGATGTACAGACCATTAAGACATGAATCCGACCGCCATTCTGCTGTGGCAGAGGCAGAGAGGGTGAGGGAGGCTTCCTGGACGACGGGGACTCCTGCTGCCTGTCCTCAAGGAATAGGCAGAGGCAGGATATGCTGATGGAGGCTGGGCCTGCAGGTCGGCAGTGGAGCATGCAGGGTGCTGTAGTGCAGAAACTTCAGGTTGGGGTTTTGGTTCATAGTGAGTGGGGGCTTTCACTCCACAAGCCCCAGCCTACCCGCCCACCACCTTGGCCTCCCACAGCTTGTCCCAGGCGTCCCGACTACACTCAGTGGGGCTGTGGGAAGGAAGCTGTGGCCCTTTCATCTCCCAGGCGTCTGACATCCCAGCTCCCTCCTGCAGGGCCGGCTCCTACTCCAGGGGCTGGGATCAGAGGAAGACCTGGGTGGCCTGCTGACACCTGCAGCCCTTTGATCCGTGCTCATCTTGCTCAGCAGCTGGCATTACCGCCTGGCCGGGTCCAGGCTCAGGCAGGAGCTTTCAGCCCAGACACGGCCCAGGGAGGCCAGCGT
Organism: Galeopterus variegatus; assembly: GCF_000696425.1. Lineage (NCBI taxonomy): Eukaryota > Metazoa > Chordata > Mammalia > Dermoptera > Cynocephalidae > Galeopterus > Galeopterus variegatus. The sequence continues at coordinate 256,056 of NW_007726696.1, read as the reverse complement.
GCTGATCCATAGAAAGAACACAGGCCAGGACTCAGGCAGATCCCCCATCTTTCCTGGGTTACCCCATCCATGCGATGGGCATAGCAGATCTACCCAATCCACCTACCTCTTGGGCACATTTCGAGAAGGAAGTGAAACGAGAGGTGGGAGAGCACTTGAGCCAAGCGAAAAGAGGCCACCAGATGTCTTGGCAGGGCCTGCGTTTGGAGTCAGAGGTCTGGCTTCCAGCCCAGGCTCTGTCACTGGCCAGCCACATGGCTTTGGGCAAGTCACAACTTCACTGAGCTTCAGTCTCCTCGCGGTAGACAGAGGCCACCCTGCCCTGCCCAACCCACCTCCCTGGCTAGCGCGGGTACTAAATGAGATGATGGCTGGGAAGTGCTTGAAAAGAATAAAGCCTGTGCCCACGTCAGGGATTACCACTGTTATTAAGGAGCGTGATTACCGCAATCCAGAAAAGCTGCCATTAACGAGAAGCCTCCTGTTCATGTTGATTTAATTTCCTGGTTAACTGAGCGTTGGGCAGGAAAAAAACTACGTTTCAACCCTTATTGAAAATCTTTTTAAGTCAGGCCAGTCTGCTCTCTTACATTGGTCATGATGTAGTCTTGAATCCTTTTTTATTAATGGATTGATTGATTCNAGGCCACCCTGCCCTGCCCAACCCACCTCCCTGGCTAGCGCGGGTACTAAATGAGATGATGCCTGGGAAGTGCTTGAAAAGAATAAAGCCTGCGCCCACGTCAGGGATTACCACTGTTATTAAGGAGCGTGATTACCGCAATCCAGAAAAGCTGCCATTAACGAGAAGCCTCCTGTTCGTGTTGATTTAATTTCCTGGTTAACTGAGCGTTGGGCAGGAAAAAAACTACGTTTCAACCCTTATTGAAAATCTTTTTAAATCAGGCCAGTCTACTCTCTTACATTGGTCATGATGTAGTCTTGAATCCTTTTTTATTAATGGATTGATTGATTCATATATTCGTTTATTGCTCTTGCTCTGACCACAACCAAAACAGCAGCTGCTGACTCAGCTTCCCCTGTGCCTGGGGTCCTGCCCATCCCGGGACTTGCAGTTAAACATCAATTGGGAAAAGCAGAGGAGGCAGGTCTGGAAAGAAAGCACAGGACGGGGCCTTCCACAGGACTTTCTCCAGGCTTCCCCACAGTGTCTTGATGTACTGTCTTATGTTTCTTTAGAACAATGCAAAAAAAAAATGGTTCAAGAAATACCTTCTGACTGGGGTGGAAGGGATAAGCCAGGTTTCCTGGGTTTATTCAGATGCACTTAAAAAGTGACATGATTGTTTTTTAACAAAACTTGTCAGGCCTGATGTGGCCAAATAAACAGCCCTGCCTTCTGGGGGGTCACAGGAGGCCATGTGCTCATTGCAGCACAGCCGCTGACCACCAAGTCTCCTTGGTGCATCACATCAGAGCTGGTGGTGGGCAGAAAGGGACAGAAGGCACCTTGAATGAAATCTAATGGGAAGAGGCTGACCCTTTAAATAGAGACATTTCTAGGCAAACTGTGCCTCTGGAGTCTTCAGACCAGTGTCCTTTCCATTCTTAAGCTCCAAAGGGCTTCCGAGGAGGAGTTTCCAGAGATCCTGGGTGACAGCTGCCTCCTGGGTGATGCTTAGATGGGAAAGGCTGGTGGGGCTGTCTGTGCAGGGAGAAGGCCACAGGCTGGAGGGGCTGCAGCCCTCAGAAGCAGGGGCCTTAAACTCCGGGAACACCTTTGACCCTGGAAAGAAGGGGGTGATGATGGCTGCGTCAGGGCATCCGGCGAGCGTGGGGTGGAAGTGCGTGTAAAGCCTGAGGTGGTGGCAAGTGCTGGGGGCACAGCCACGGCATGAGGTCTGGACACTGGGCTGGGGGCGTGAGGCCTCACCTACGGGGCCCTTAGTCACGCACATGGCAGTCAGCAGGTGTGGAGGTCTGTGGTTGGCAACTGGGGGTGATCTGGGCTCCAGGGGACATTGGGTGGTGTCTGAAGGCTTTTCTAGTTGTCGCGATTGGGAGGGTGGAAGGGAAGAATCTGGTGGGTGAGGCCTGGGCATCTGCTAACACCCTGCAGTGCACAGGATTGCCCCCACATCAGAGAACCACTATTTCCACATGCCACTAGTGCCGAGTGTGAGAAAGCCTGGTGCACGGGGACTCAGTCTCTCCTGCACCTGCTGGGGGTCTGGGGGCATCCCTGCCCTCAGAAGGGCTCTGTGCCACCTCATGCTGCCAGTCTCTGTGCTGTCCCCGCAGAACCCCGACATCGTCCTGGTGCACTATCTGAACGTGCCGGCCATCGAGGACTGCGGCAAGCCTTGCGGCCCCGTCCTCTGCTCCATCAACACGGACAAGAAGGAGTGGGCGAAGTGGACGAAGGAGGAGCTCATCGGGCAGCTGAAGCCCATGTGTGAGTAGCCGCGGTCAGCCTGGTGCCCCCGCACTGGGGACAGGCCAGCGTCATCCAGGTGGGGCCGGAAAGGTCCCCTGTGGCCTTGGGGACCCAGGGGTGCAGCCCCACTTTGCGAGAATGGTAGGGGCACTGTGAGCTTAGCTTGGGGGTCACAGGAGGCCATGTGCTCATTGCAGCACAGCCGCTGCCCACCAAGTCTCCTTGGTGCATCACATCAGAGCTGGTGGTGGGCAGAAAGGGACAGAAGGCACCTTGAATGAAATCTAATGGGAAGAGGCTGACCCTTTAAATAGAGACATTTCTAGGCAAACTGTGCCTCTGGAGTCTTCAGACCAGTGTCCTTTCCATTCTTAAGCTCCAAAGGGCTTCCGAGGAGGAGTTTCCAGAGATCCTGGGTGACAGCTGCCTCCTGGGTGATGCTTAGATGGGAAAGGCTGGTGGGGCTGTCTGTGCAGGGAGAAGGCCACAGGCTGGAGGGGCTGCAGCCCTCAGAAGCAGGGGCCTTAAACTCCGGGAACACCTTTGACCCTGGAAAGAAGGGGGTGATGATGGCTGCGTCAGGGCATCCGGCGAGCGTGGGGTGGAAGTGCGTGTAAAGCCTGAGGTGGTGGCAAGTGCTGGGGGCGCAGCCACGGCATGAGGTCTGGACACTGGGCTGGGGGCGTGAGGCCTCACCTACGGGGCCCTTAGTCACGCACATGGCAGTCAGCAGGTGTGGAGGTCTGTGGTTGGCAACTGGGGGTGATCTGGGCTCCAGGGGACATTGGGTGGTGTCTGAAGGCTTTTCTAGTTGTCGCGATTGGGAGGGTGGAAGGGAAGAATCTGGTGGGTGAGGCCTGGGCATCTGCTAACACCCTGCAGTGCACAGGATTGCCCCCACATCAGAGAACCACTATTTCCACATGCCACTAGTGCCGAGTGTGAGAAAGCCTGGTGCACGGGGACTCAGTCTCTCCTGCACCTGCTGGGGGTCTGGGGGCATCCCTGCCCTCAGAAGGGCTCTGTGCCACCTCATGCTGCCAGTCTCTGTGCTGTCCCCGCAGAACCCCGACATCGTCCTGGTGCACTATCTGAACGTGCCGGCCATCGAGGACTGCGGCAAGCCTTGCGGCCCCGTCCTCTGCTCCATCAACACGGACAAGAAGGAGTGGGCGAAGTGGACGAAGGAGGAGCTCATCGGGCAGCTGAAGCCCATGTGTGAGTAGCCGCGGTCAGCCTGGTGCCCCCGCACTGGGGACAGGCCAGCGTCATCCAGGTGGGGCCGGAAAGGTCCCCTGTGGCCTTGGGGACCCAGGGGTGCAGCCCCACTTTGCGAGAATGGTAGGGGCACTGTGAGCTTAGCTTTTGTGACACTCACTCTGACCCTGCTCGCACTTGACCCTCGTAAACCCCGACGTGATAGAGCACAGAATGTCAGGCCACGTGAGAAGAGGGGTTCAGAGACACAAAGCAACACCGTGGCAGAGCTGAGAGGGGGCCCCAGACTGCATCTCTTGGCCACAGACAAGAGGGGACAGCAGGCCAGGGAGGGAGAGGCTGCAGAACAGGGGAGGGGACGCCAGGGCTGGCCCTGCCCCTGTGCTCGGCCTCCCATGCTGCCTCTGGGTTCAGCTGCTGCCTCTTGGACACAGGGCCCGCCTCGGCTCCCAGACTGGGTGGCAAACGGATGATGGTAATTGAGCTGGATTTCATTTTGTCAGGAAAGTGATGCTTTCTGAAGCATCTGTCAGGTGCAAATCACTGAATGCAAAACACCGAGTGAGTCCAGGAAGCTGAGGCTCAGCTGGGGCCTGGTTTCCATGGGCCACAGCTCCTGGCAGCCGCAGGGGGCTCTCAGTGGCCTCTCCTGCCCCCTGGACAGCTGGGCTTGGGTCTGCCAGACAGAGAAAGAGCATGGGGCCATTCGGTGCTGGACACAGGGCTCAGAGGGGTCTGGAATAGTGATCGCTGAGGCTCAGGACAAAGACCTGTCATCACCAGGACCTAAGAGAGCAGGTCAATGGGTCACTCGAAACCAGAGCCTCCCCTGGAGCTGGGCTGGGGGAGAAAGACAGCTCTTCGGTACCATACATGGGGATCAAACAAAACATCCTTTCCTGGGGGGTGACAGTGAGGGTCCTGTCCCTGGGAGGGTCCAAGCTGAGGCCAGAGGCACCTGCAGTGAACAGCTAATGCTGAGAGTCCCCTAGGTGCTCAGATTCAGGGATCTGCCCCCAGCCTCAGGTTGGGATGAGGGTCAGGAGTGACAAAGGTTCTGGGTGGAAAGGGGGCCCCCAGGGACTGGACTCCAGGACTGTGCTTCCTCCTGAGTCATCCTCCTAAGCCAAGTGTCCCAGGGGAGGCTCAGGCCAGCCTGGACCTAGGTTCCCGCAGCAACACCTCCTCACCAGCAGCTCTAACTGTGACCCTCCTTACCAAAAGCCACTCGATGCCCCCACTCGGTGCACATGCTCCTGAGCATGGCAGTCACCTTGGGGCCCCACACCTGTGGGCTCTGCCCCACTGAGACTGTGTGCCGTGTTACCCCGTGCAGTTCCTCCACCAGAGCTGCCCCCATCGGAGCACACCCTGTCTCTGTCTGCCCCCTCGCCCCATCCTCAGCTCTCAGCCTAAACATCGCCTCTTCGCAGGCCCTCCCCAGCCACCCAGCTGCAGAGTCACACCCCCAGCACCACGGCCTCCTGGGGACCCCACGGGGAGAGATGTCAGACTGAAATCAGTCTCTCACGCTTCCCCAGAAGGGGCCACATGAGCCTCTTCAGAACTCAGCAGAGCATTTGCAAACCGTCGGGAATCCTTCTGGTCTCTGCACAGTGCCAGGCACACAGGCGGCGTCTGTCAGCATCTGTGCGATGGCTGAGTGGAAAGCGGCTGGACCCAGCTTTCACGCTCTCCCCGCAGGGGCCCAAGCAATGGACAAAGGTTCGGAGCATCCAGGCCCTGGGAGCTAAGGACAGACCCGAGGGCCAGGGACCTGGAGCAATGGTACCAGGGGTCCTGCTGCCAGACCCGCCTGCTCGCCCCTTCCGATCCAGCACCAGGTGGTGGCATGTAAATGTGCGGCTTGCCCCAGACATAGGGCTCTGCCCCAGCCCCACCGCCAGCGCTGCTCACGTTTCCTCTTCGGCAGAGCCTTGGCTGGGCCCGGGCTGTGACTCAGCTCACAGCAGGTGCCGAAGCCACCTGGCCAGGGCAGCAGAAAGAGTCGGAGCCGGGGCCTCGGGAGGCAGGCATTTGTCCCGGCTCTGTGGCCGCCTCTCTGTGTGGCCCCCTCTCCATGTGACCCTGGGCTAGCCACCCATGCTCTCTGCAACCCAGTTCCCCTTCTGGAAAGGGAAAGAAAGAACGCAGCAGTCTCTGCTCCCAGACCAACAGCTTCCGGCCAGCCCAGCAGGACGGCTCGGCTCCTCAGCCCCTCCAGACCGTGTCCAAGGGGCTGAGGCGGCACCTTTGTCCCCCTTCCTGGGAGGCGGGGTCACTGCAGGAGTTCAGATTTATCCTGCAGAAGCTGCTCACGGGAGGGTACAATCCAGGAGGGCCCAGGGCCTTCCTCCTGGGGCTTGGTCAGTGCCTTTAAAATAAGGGTCCTGAGAAAGGGTGGCCAGAGTCCAGGTGCACACGCAACTCGTCTGGTTCCTCAGCTCACCCATCAAGGAGGAAGCCCAGGCCCCAAAACTGCCTTCAGTCAGGAGGAAGAGTTTCTCTCTGGCCTGTCTGGACCTGTCATTTTTTCCTCTTAGGTAACTGGAAGGAGTTCCCCTTGCCAGATTGCACTGGCAATTTCGGGCCCCTTTGCTGGTGAAAGGCCCCACACACGCAGCCAGGAAGCAGCCCAGCCCCAGCCAGGCCTAGCAAAAGATCCAGAGATTGTGTGAGCCAGAGAGTAGCTAGAGAATGTTCCCACAGAAAGAGATGCCTCTGGCCTGGGCCCTCCCAAACACCTCTAAACACACACGGACAGCCCTTCTCCTAAAGCCACCGCATCGCCTCTTCCCTGTACTGTCCCCATGCAGGAGCTGCCCATCCATCACACAGCAGTGCCCCCCTCTGGGCTAGATGGGGGGAATTAGACTCTGTGAAGTCCAGCAGGTGGAAATCAGACCTGAGTCAGCCTCTGATGCTTAACTGGAAGGAACTGTGAATGCCTGTTCAAAAATCTGCAGCGCATCAAGAAAATTATGTAAAACTACACCAAGCTCCCCATAAATCTAATAACACTTGGCTCTCTGGTGTCTCGGGAGGCACGGGTGAGCAGAGCAGTCAGTGACTGAGAGTGTGCACACGTGTGCGGGGCTCTGGGTGCAGAGGCCCAGCCTGAGCAACACAGCCCTGGAAATGCAGCTCCATAAAAGCTTCAGACGCCGATCAGGCTTGGAACGTGCTTAGGGCACCAGCTCACCGTGTTTGGGGAAAGTCGAGGTGTGCTGAGAGCCAAGAAGCCATCAGATCTGCTTCCAGAATCCGGCGTGCTACCCAGCGCTGGAGCCAAGCACATTAGCTTCATCACATTTTCACATAAATCACATTCCTTCAAAGACTTCACAGTTTGATTTCCTGATGTTTCCAAATTTCTCTGCCCTACAGCAGAGTTGTCAGTGGCTTAATCAAAATGTTGTGCTTATCGGTGGTGAAGGGAAACTCTGATCCGCAGCCTTCGCCTCACCTGTTGTGAGATGGAGCTCAGCGCTGCCGTGCCCTGGGAATCTCGCAAGCGCCTGCTTCTAAGCCAGACCGATTCCGAGATTCCCATCTGGATTCTTGCAACTGTGCCCTTTGGTCAGAAGGGGGCTTCCCTTCAAGCTGCCATCTGAGGAATGCCTCCTCTAGATTAAAAAAGAAAAGGAAAAAATTAAGATGTCCGAGATTCCCATCTGGATTCTTGCAACTGTGCCCTTTGGTCAGAAGGGGGCTTCCCTTCAACCTGCCATCTGAGGAATGCCTCCTCTAGATTAAAAAAGAAAAGGAAAAAATTAAGATGTCTAATAGGAATTCCCAGTATGTTTCCAAAGATCCTTCCTGTCTTTTGTAATCCCTTCTGCAGTAGTTAAAATATGGGTCTTGCTGGTGTGACAAAGACCAAAATAACAGTAGCTTAAATGAAAAAGAAGCTTATTTCTCTTTCATCAAACACCTCAGGATCTATGTTGCAGCCCCGCAGTGTCAGGGACCAGTCCCTCAGGCTCCTTCCAGCTGGCTGCACTGCCGTTCCGAGGATGTCACCCTCTTTTATGTCATCCAAGATGGCTGCCCCAGCTCCAGCCATCACAACTGCATTCCAACCAGTGGGAAGGGGAGAAAATTAAGAGGAGGACAAGCTTCTTCCCTTTAAGGACAGGGCCCAGAAGTTGCATACGTCATTTCCACTGATATATCATTGGCCAGAATTTTGTCATATAGTTGCCCCTAGTTTCAAGGGGATCTGGAGAGTGTATTTTTTGCTTAGCATTTCCATCCTAATATACTCTGGGAAAAAAAGGTTTGCATGTGAGTCATTCAGGGCTGAGTAGAGCTGCTTGGCCTGGGGTGCCCTGTGGGCTTCAGCTTTCTGGCTCATAGTGCACAGGATTGCTCATCTCAGTTCAAGCCCTGGGGATGATTGTCTGGGGTCCTGTCTGAGAGCTGGAGTTTATAGAACACAAATGAACATGATCTAAAGCTCGGTGTGTCTCATCCTGGAAATTCCAGGGTCTGTTCCAATGCAGCTGGTCTGAGAGAGAACCAGCTTTGCACCAGCAAACTCCCATATTGTAGGCAAGGGGCTGTATGGGGGGGGTCCTGTCCTCCCAGATCAACTACTAAGAGATGACTTTGAGTGGGGTAGACTGATCTGCCAGGCAGAGTTCTGTGCCTCAGTCCTACCAGCCTGGCGGGAAACCTGCTCCAGGATCTTTGGCTGCCCAGAACCGCAGTGGCTCTGAACCTTCCATCAAGCTGGCAGGGAGCCAGAGGGAGACCGTTCTCTTGCTGATCCTCTCCCTTGGAGCGCCTGTGGTGTTCTGCTCTGCCCCTTGGCAGCTAGGGAGGGGACGGACGTGCCAACCACTTCCCAGCTGGCAGTCAGTGGGGCTGCACATCCAGAGTGAGGGATGAGGGCACAACTTCTAAGCCCTTCCTGAGGGGTGATCTTGCCCCAGCTCTCCCCACCTGGGGATTCCTCTTAGAGTGAGTTCCCTGGCTGGCCAGATGGCCTGTATCACCTAGCAAGGCCTGGGCCTTCCTGCAGGCCTTCACGGCCCCAGAGACCAGCAGGCGTCCCCACCAGCTGCCTCTGGGCTTATCTGTACCTGACTGCCTTCCCCAGACCCCACTGTCATGTTTCAGAGTCCTGCAGCCTCTGTGGCGGGTGTCCTCAGCAGCTCCAGGTGGGCAAAGCCAGAGGGCTGGCTGCAGAGCCAGCAGAGCCCGGGGTCTGCACCCGCACCACACATGACCCTGCACACACATGCACGTACACACCTGCATGCTTATACATGTGCACACTTGCACACATGGCTGCCCTCACCACCCCCCAGACACACGTGTGAGCTCAGCAGGGCAATGCTTGGTTTTCTAGCATCTTCAGCCCAGAAACTTCCTCCAAAAGCAGCCTCACTTCTATGGCGGTATTGACTGTGGGTGGCTGAAGCCATATTGAGCTCAAAGGGACAAAGGCCATGTTGATGGTGGGGTGAAGGCCATATTCAGCTTGGTGCTGGAGGCATGGTGAGTGGGGGGGTGGAGGCCGTGGTGAGTGGGGTCTGATTGTGCTATTATGGCTCCTAGCAGTCCTCAGTTACCCCAAACAACTTTCGTCCTTACCTACAGCCTGCTGGTGTTTTCGGGAGCCAGTCTCAGCCCCCTCACCACACACACTCAGAAGAGCACCCTCCCCGCCTCCATGCAACTGTTAAGTCTGGTGCAGGAAGCCACAAGTTTGCCAGGGACCTGGCAAAGGCCAGGGTGCTTATACACAGGGAACCCCACACTGCTGGGAAGTGGCTGCTACTGCACAGAGATCAACAGAAGCAGGCTGATTAGCAGGCTCTTGCCTCTCCTGGGAGCTCCTCACACCGTCGGGTGACACCGACAGAGCCCTCGACCTTCGGAGCCCCCGCCCCTTCCTCCACATGACTGGGGGGCCCTTGCTGGGCTCACACACACCCAAGCCTCAGGTTGTATGTGCAATGCGTCTTTTGTTTTCTCATAGTTTTTCAGACAAAGACCAAAGATCCAGTAAGCGGGGGGAGGGCGCTGTGTTTATTTGTTTTGCTTTTTTGCTTAGATTGTAATCCTGGTGATTATAGAATATCAGGAAGTAAAATCAACAAAGGCTTTCTTTTCCCGGGCCTCGCCCGGCTCGTTCCCGGTCGGTTAGCGCCACCTGGTGGCCGGTAGCAGCAGCGCGGCTCGGAGACGCGAGCCCGCAGCCTTTGTCCCAGCCCCGCCAGCCTCGGGAGCCTGCGGGCAGGGGGCGCCGCCCCATCCGGGCCCCGGACCTCGTGTCTGGGGTGTGATGGGAGGCCGTCGGGGGCCTGCTTTGTGATTCTGGAGTGCTGGTGCTGGAACAAGCAGAGAGGGCCCTGGGGAAGGGTGCCCGGGCACCACCCTTGCTCTGCAACTCAGTCTACCTGGTGGCGAGACGAGGGCCCGGGAGCTTCGCCCCTGACTAGGAGGATGTGCTCCTGAGTCTCAGCCAGAGCCTGTGGGGAAAGGAGGGCAGCAGGCAGAGAGAGTCGCGAGGATCCTGCACCGTGGACCCTCAGGTGTGGTGGGCACAGTGAGGTGAGTGGGGTCAGCCCAGGGGAGGCTGTGTTAGAAAAGGGCTTCAGAAATGTCCCAGTGACCCTACCTCTGAGGTGAGACTCGGGTTAGGAGAGAGGGACGCAAGGCAGGAGTGAACCTGGACACCCCCCAGGCTGCCCTGTCCCTGGGGCTCAGAGGGAGCCAGTGGATTTACCCCGGATCTACCAAGGCCCTGCAAAGCCTGAGCAGAGACAGGCAGCTTCCCCTGGGAACCGCCTGGACATGCTGTTAAAAGGCATGTTCCTGATTCCAGGGGTCTGGGGTGGGCCCTGGGAACCTGAATTTTTTAACAAGCAAGATCCTCATGCTGGGGGCCCCAGAGCCATACTTTCTGAGAAACCCCAGCCTAAAGCAAGCTCCAGGGAGAGGCCAGCCAAGGAGCCCTGTCCTGTAGAGCAGGGGCAGCCCCTTTGCCAGGCCACCAGCCTCTGTGGGAGAGAGACGGGCATCAGAAGCAGCGCTGAGCTTAGTCTGGGCACTCTCCCAGAGGGAGGCTTTCAGAAACATGCACAAAGAATTGGGCATAAAGTTCCTGGATGTTCCAGGACCCATGAGGTCTTGCTGTAGACTCTGGGTTAAGAAACAACGATACCCTAGAAGGATCCTTGGGTTGCAGCAGGTGTTGGTGCTGGCACATAGTGAGGTCTTGCCAGACACTTGTTGACTTGAACACATGAGAAATCCTGGAGTCCCATAAAAGGAAGCACAGCTATGTCCCCATGGTGGGTGCAGAGCCAGGGACCACAATTCTGTCCCTAAGAACAGAAAGCCTGCTCCCTGCCTGTGTTTGCAGGACTTGGGAGTCAAGGGGGAGGCGGCGACAGTACCAAAGGGCCTGGAGAGGATTTCCCTGCATGCTTTGTTTTTCCCTTTGGTTAGGAGCTGCTGGCACGGGGAGCAGGCAGGGTAGGTCCCTTGAACCTCCAGGAGGGCCCCAGGCCCTGCTCTTGCTCCTGCTAGAACTTTTTCCAGCCGTCTCCCAGCCTGGCACAGAGGAGGGCAGAGAGAGGGCAGCGGGTGGCAGGCTGGCTTCTGTTCAGGCTTGCTTCCTTTTTCTGCTCCAAGGATCCAGGTTTGTTTTGCAAATGTTCCTTTCTCCCTTTGAATTGTATTGAGCTGATTTGATTATTAAGCTGATTTTTGAGCTAAAGGTTATTCTGCCAATGTAGGACTGAAAGAGAAATACTTCTTTTGATTTCCCGTCCCTCCTGGCTCCTTGCCCCTCAGGGCTGCCTTGAGGCTCTGCACCCCCCCACCCCCTCACCCCCCACTGCTGCAGAAGTCCCTGCTTCCGTCTTCACCCTTCACCAGCTCACCAAGCTGCTGTGGAGGGTGTCTCTGTGCTGGTGCTGGGGACATGGCCAGCCTTGCCCACATCCCTGGCCTGACTGCCACTCTGAACAGTCTTCCGAGAAGCAGGATGGAACCCGTCCAGAACCCCTGCCCCACTCCCAAGTGGCCTGGAGGCGCTGGACAGACAGCTGCCCACTCCCACATCCTGCTGTCTCTGCCCCAGAGCAAAGCCTGGGAGAATGGGAGGCAATTGTGCCCAAGTGGGGAGAAGAGGATGCCAGAGGCCACGTGGCTCCCGGATGTGGAGATAACGGATCAAGCTTCTTCTGTCTCTGCCAAATCACACTTCCGACATTATTAGACCATGAGCTTCTAGCACATTCGTGCTCCTACTCCAGCATGAAGAATTCCCAGCCTCGGTGATAATGCCTCTTAGCAAATCAGGGGGAGATTCTGAGAGGCTCGGGGCCACTTTTCATGTCACTTGGGCACTTTGGAGATAGCCTGCAAGGCCAAGTGCAGGGGCAAAGGGTGGTGGCATCCCACGTGGTCTGAATTTCCCGACCTGGCAGTCGTTGGCCGGGCTGTAATCACCTCTCGGCCCAAATGTTCCTCTCTCTACCCCTCACCTCCGAAGTCCATCCCACCTAAAGAAGACGGCCGGGTTAAATCCCCAGCCCCCAGCTGTGCACCGGACCCTCTGCCCGCCTGCCCTTCCCCAGCCCTCAGCTGTGCACCGGACCCTCTGCCCGCCTGCCCTTCCCCAGCCCTCAGCTGTGCACCGGACCCTCTGCCCGCCTGCCCTTCCCCAGCCCTCAGCTGTGCACCGGACCCTCTGCCCGCCTGCCCTTCCCCAGCCCTCAGCTGTGCACCGGACCCTCTGCCCGCCTGCCCTTCCCCAGCCCTCAGCTGTGCACCGGACCCTCTGCCCGCCTGCCCTTCCCCAGCCCTCAGCTGTGCACCGGACCCTCTGCCCGCCTGCCCTTCCCCAGCCCTCAGCTGTGCACCGGACCCTCTGCCCGCCTGCCCTTCCCCAGCCCTCAGCTGTGCACCGGACCCTCTGCCCGCCTGCCCTTCCCCAGCCCTCAGCTGTGCACCGGACCCTCTGCCCGCCTGCCCTTCCCCAGCCCTCAGCTGTGCACCGGACCCTCTGCCCGCCTGCCCTTCCCCAGCCCTCAGCTGTGCACCGGACCCTCTGCCCGCCTGCCCTTCCCCAGCCCTCAGCTGTGCACCGGACCCTCTGCCCGCCTGCCCTTCCCCAGCCCTCAGCTGTGCACCGGACCCTCTGCCCGCCTGCCCTTCCCCAGCCCTCAGCTGTGCACCGGACCCTCTGCCCGCCTGCCCTTCCCCAGCCCTCAGCTGTGCACCGGACCCTCTGCCCGCCTGCCCTTCCCCAGCCCTCAGCTGTGCACCGGACCCTCTGCCCGCCTGCCCTTCCCCAGCCCTCAGCTGTGCACCGGACCCTCTGCCCGCCTGCCCCTCCCAGGGGATGTGTAACGATGGATCACAGCCCAGGGGTCCTGGTAGAAGGGGGATCATGATGCCCACATCCCAAAACAGTGACAGCCAGAAATTACACACCCTTTGGGACACGGCACACGCGCCCCCGCGCACGCACGCGGCACACGCTCGCTGCCTCCGTCCCCCTCAGCCTCCGCACGCCTCCAAATGAGATTTCTGAGAATTTTGTCCTGAGGACCAATGGGAGACTGAGAGTTGAGTGGTGAGATCGGGAAATTGAATAGCACGTGGGTGTCTGGATATGAGAAGTTAAATCTAATGAAAATTTCATCCAGTTGAACCAAGAAATAAGAAGCAGGGCCTTTATTCCTGTCAACAAGAATACAGCGAAAATTAAACCAAGGCTCCTGCCATTTCCCATTGACCTCGTTGCCATGGAGACAGCCTTCTAGTGTCAACAACGGGCAGGACTCCAAAGGGGCTCTCGTCCGCTCCTTGCTCTCGGGAGGCTCACGGTGGCCCCTCTGCCACCCGCTCCCTCACGTGGTTCGTGAGTTGGGTGACCATGCGTCTGGGGTTGCCTGGGAGTGTCCCAGTTTGGACCATTGCCTGGACAAGCAGTCACAGCGCCCCCTTTCAGTTTCCAAGGTGACCTGGTCCGGACAAGTTAACCAGTCACCCTCCTTACGGTCGGTCTTGGGTGGGGGTATCTGGGTGCAGTACTGCATGAGCCCAGGCTGAAGAGGAGGAAGGGTCCCCAACAGCCCTCTAGACAAGGACACTGCCACTTGTCTCTGTCCCCTCTCCCCACAGTGCCAATAAATCTTCCCGCGCAAAGAAAGGCCAAATGTCAATTCCAGCAGGTGCTGCCTGTGCTGTTACCGTGGTGACCAAAGCTCCAGCCAGACTTGCGCTGTCATCCTTCCAGAAGTTACTGCCCCCAGACCAAAGGGGGTAGGATGCTGGCTCTCACCAGTTCCTGGGACCGCCATAGGCCAAGGGGATCTTCCGACGTTCTCCTTTCTGACTGGTTGTCCAGTTCCTCTCCAACGTCTTCTAGGCATGACTTTTCAGAGCAGAAAGCCTTGTCTCCCTCGGGGCTTCTGCCCCTGGCCTGCCTCAGATCTCCTGTGGATGTCTCTAATCGGAATCCTGGTGTGGGCCACTTATCTGTATGTCTTTAAAGTCCCTTGGGGAACTGTGACAGGAGTCAGGTGAACTAGTGAGAGGCACCCATTTTACAGATGAGAAAACTGAGGTCCAGAGGAATCAAAGATCTTCCCAAGATCACACGGCGCATGAGAAAAAGAGCTGCAACCTCCCCGAGGCCCCTGACCCCAGGCCAGTGCGGTCCTGCCCCCCCCACCCCCCAGCCTCCCGCAGGCTCTTGATGTTTCTGAGCTCCAGCCCCTCTTGCCTTACAGCTAGTTGGGGGGCACTGAGCTCAGAGTCTGCCCTGCCCTTTAGTGAAGCACTACCATAGCGCAGCCATGGCAGGAATGAACAACCAAGAGGCAGGCGGCTGCCCCTCAGCCCCCCAGTCTCACCCAGTGGGTCCTCCCTCCACCCACACTTTACCCCCAATGATGGAAAATCCAAGCGAGTTAGGCCCTGTCTCAGAGCCCAGCGCTGCCCCTACAAATCCCCTACTATCCACAATGAAGCCTTCCTTTGGGTTCTTTGTCTTTCACAGAGATTTCTCCTAATTGCACCCCTAACGAGGCACCCCAGTTCACCACAGTGAGAGAGGCCAGGGCACACGTCCCGGAGCCCTAGTGCCCAGGCTTGGACGCCTTGCCAAGTTGTTCTCCTGCAGCAGCCTCCCTGGCTCCCTTCGTTCTGCCTCTTGCTTGCTCTGGGTTTTCCGAGAGCAGAGCCCTGCCTCCCGGTTCCTCCCCTACACCCTTGGAGGCTAAAGGGAGAGTTTCTTCTGCCCTGGTCTGGGTGGCTTGGCCAGCTGAGGGGCCTGTCACTGAGGCCTGGTTACCCGCCTGGCCTGGCCCTACATGACAAGAATCACGACGGGGGGGGAGCCAGTGATGGGAGCTTCTGCCCCCTGCTGCCCCCAGCCAGTAAGGTGGGACCTGGCCCTTCTGAGCCAGGAGAGGGTGGCAGACAGAGGGCAGGCATCTGGCCCAGGCAGAGCAGCGCTGGGCCCGGCCCCAGGTTCCTGCAACTCCTGCCCAGCCTCCAGCCCCCAGGGCTGCTGCAGCAATCAGACTCCTCACCAGGAGGTGGTGTGAGTCTTGCTGCACAAGGGCGGGAGCCTGCACCCCCTGGTGGGGTAGCTTTTCTCCTCTGCCCACTGATGAGCCATCCATCCTTTCCTCACCACCCCCAAGAAGCCAGTCCTGGGAGGGACGCAGGCCAGGCAGGTGGCTCAATGGAAAGAGCTGGAATCTGCAACCCCTCCCCACTCCCACTTATCTGCGGTGTGACCTTGGGCAAGTTACACAACGTTTCTGAGTCTTGGTTTTTGCATTAATTAAAGGGAATAATACAGATGCATTAGAAGAACTGTAAAAATCTGCCACAGAAGGAACGATGATCCATTGTCAGAAAAGTTACTGCAGCTTAAATAGGAAAACTTTCTTATTCGGGACTGTCACAGCCGCAGTTTGCAAAAAGTGCAGCTACTGTTAATGCAATGTAGTGTCGATTAGATGCACATCTTGGGGTCTTTTCTCTGTCGTAGCTCTGTCTTTTTCTTTTTATTACATCAGGTATATTGCCCTATAAATTGTGGTAATGGTACCAGGAATAAAAATTAAGGAATTTTAACTTTTCAAAAAAAAAAGGGGGGGGGATAATAATTCTGCCTCAAAGGATTATTGAGAGGTTAGAGAGGTCATCTTTATAAGTTTGAGCGGTTCTCAAACTTCCGTGTGCATCCGAATCCCCTGCAGGGCCTGTTAGCACACGGACACCGGGTCCCATCCTCAGAGTTTCTGATTCAGTAGGTCTGGAGGGGCCTGAGAATGTGCATTCCTAACAGGTTCCCAGGTGACCTCTGCTGCTGGGAACACACAGCACCACTGCTGTTGATAAGCGTGCCCTGCCCAGTGTCCCCCCACCGAAGCTGTTCAACCAGGGGTACATATTGTTATTTATTTCTTTGCGTAATGCCAACATATAAAGAAGTTCAAACAGTGCCCAGTACATAGTGTATGTTCAATAATTTTTTTTTTTCCCTTTTTGTCTTTTTTCGTGACCGGGACCGGCAACGGGATCGCAACCCTCGGTGTTGCTCCTGCACCTCGCTCAGCCAGTGAGCGGCCGGTCTGTATGTGGGATCCGAACCCTCGGCGGGAGCGCCACCGCTGGCACCACCAGGCTGGCCCAATATTATTATTTTTGATGTTATGATTATTGAGACCTGAGCTCTGCTCACTGGAGGAAACAATGAACTGGTACAAAAAGGGAACCAAGCTAGACAGAGCATGACAGCTTGAGGAAGTGTCCACTCATTCACTCGACCAACCTTTCCTAAGCATCTACTCTGTGCCAGGCATTGTTCTAAGCATGGGGACAGAGCAGAGATCGACTCGATGGGTCCTGCCCGCATGGCTCAGACGCTGTCCCTGGTGGGGACAGAGATAAGGGCTAGAGTATCCAGGAAGGCTTCCAGGAGGAGGTGGGAGATTGAGCTGGGCTGTGCTGGAAGGAAGGGTAGGATTTAAAGTGATAGAGGAAGGAGGCGTTCTAGAAAGCCCCTGATGTCAGAGCCCCTTGCACTGTACACACACACGTGTGCAGTGCACAGGGCAGGGTGGTCTCTTCCAGGGGTCCCAGGTAGGGGTCCCGCTGGGGAGCCTGGGGATGGAGGAAGCTCCCAACGGGGGTGTATTTGTCTACTTGGGCTGCCTGCTATGGTTTGAATGTTCGTCTCCTCTGAAACTCATGTTGAAATTTAATCGCCAGTCCAACCGTGTTGGGGGCAGTGCCTAACGGGAGGTGTTCAGGTCACGAGGGCTCTACCTTCATGGGCGGATTAATGCCATTATAAAAGGGCTCCTGGGCATGGATTGTTTTTCTTTGTCCTCCCACCATGTGATGACGCAGCAAGAAGGCCCTCAACAGATGCCGTCCCCTTGACATTGGGCTTCCTGGCCTCCAGATCCATGACCCAATAAATTTCTGTTCATTGTAAATCACCCAGTCAGTGGTGTTCTGTTATAGCAGCACAAACAGACTAAGACGTTTGTCATAATAGAATACCACAGCCTGGGTGGCTTAAACAACAGAGATGTATTTGCTCATGGTCCTGGAGACTGGAAGTCCAAGATCAAAGTGACGTCAGGGTTGGTTTCCGGGCAGGTCTCTCTTCCTGACTTGCTGTGTCCCCACATGGCCTTTTCTCTGCACACATGTACCCCTGGTGTCTCTTCCTCTTCTTGTAAGGACACCAGCCCCACTGGATTAGGACCCACCCAAATGACCTCGTTTCATTTTACCTTCTTAAAGGCCTGTCTCCAAATACTGTCACATTGGGGAGTGAGGCTTCAACCTATGGATTTGTGGGGACACAATTCAGTTCATAAATGGGGAAGTTAGGGGAACTCTTAGCCTAAGCTCTTCACCTTTTCCCAAGGGCCTGGGAGGGAACAGCCACCACTCAAGAGGCCCTCAGCTGGCAGCCTGCCCTGGGTGGGGGGTGGTCCTCTGGCCCTCTCTCCAGATCTCAATTACTCTCTTCCCGGTGGCCGGCCACCTCCTGGGTAAATTGTTCATCAGAAGATGCTCTCCAAAGCACAGGCCACATGCTGTTGTCATTAATTTCATTTTGATTATTCATATTAGTGGAAATGCTGCTGCTTGCTGTGGGTCGTAATTAGGGTAAACACCTTGTACGGGCCAGGTCAGCACCAGAGTGGGCCCATGGGCTCCTACGACAGCCACCCACAGCCTCCGCTCTGCAGACCAGTCCTCACACAAGCCAGGCTGCAGGCAGCCTGGCCAAAGACAATGCAGTCCCCAGGCCCAGGTGGCACAGGGCAGCAGCAGGGTCTCTGGGGGAGCCACAGGAGGGTGCTCTTTAAGGTACCCAGCATCCTGCTTCCCCATGGCCACTCCTGTCCTGGGGAGGCCCGTGCTGGGGACCAGTTTATCCCACCCCCTGTCTGCTCTTCTCCCTCTGGTATTTCCCCTGTCCCAGCCTTCCTGGGGACACAGGTCTCTCTTCATCTCCTGAGCATCCCAGGAACCACCACCCTGGCCCCATGTGTGGAGGGTACTGAAGAGTGAGTCCCTCTGTCTGGGATTTGGGTCAAGCTGGGCTGGAATGCGCAGACCATGCCCCCGGGCAAGGAACAAGGAGTCAGTACCCTCCACGGAGGTCCAGTGAGCAGGAGCAGAGGGACACGACCCAGAGCCACCAAGAGGTTATGTTCCTGGGAATTCCCCTTTCTCTTTCTGTGCCTCCCGCTTACATGACATGTCACGACCTTACATTAGATCACGTGAACTTCTAGTGCAGTCCCCCTCTACTGCTGTCACAAAGGGGGATGGGCCGAGGAAGGGGAGGCCGGTGCATGTTTATTACCCGTCCTTTAGTAAAGCGCTTTATTCCCTATAGAAATCTCCTTTCCCGCTGATTCATTACGTGTCGGGAAGCCGAGCATGACATGTTAAAAGCCATCTTGATGGTATTTGATATTCAGTGCTAACAACTCACCA
>NW_007726696.1:233970-236997 GCF_000696425.1 Galeopterus variegatus | reverse complement strand
GAGCATGACATGTTAAAAGCCATCTTGATGGTATTTGATATTCAGTGCTAACAACTCACCACCTCAAGGAGAGGGCTTTTCTCCACCCCCACCAGAGGGGGAGGGAGGCAATCTGCATATCGGATGTGCCAAGACAGTAGGTAATTTGCATCCAGCATCCAGAAACTCTCTGCTTGCAATCTGTCACCCTTCACTGGGTTTTCATTTTATAACCTTCACAACATAAGAAGAACAGCAGAGAGAATGTGGTGGCCGTACCTGTGTGTCAGGGCTGCAGGAGAAACCTGGACTGAGCGGCCGTTGTCAGAGCATAGGGGCCCTGGTCAGAAATGCCAGAAGACTCTGCCAGGTGGGGGATTAGCAAGTCCACCCAACCCTGAGACCCAAGACTCGTGAGTGGGGTATAGTCAGGAGGCCAGAAGCCAGAGGTGGAGCTGCCCTGAGCTCATCTCTCCAGAGAGCCAAGTTCAAACTCAGTGGGGTTTTCCTGGAGAACGTCCAGCCTGGCTTTGCAATGGGTGTCTGTTCACAATTCCCATAGGTAGGAGCTCTGATGAACTCTGCAGGTATTTCTGTTTCTGGGCTCAAAGACCCTGCTGAGTTTAGGCTTAGGACAGAGATGTGTGTTCCCCATCCTGATGGCATGTGAGGAGCCCCTGGGGAGCTTTAAAAAAATACCTGGCATCACCCCCAGGCCAATGACATTGGAATCTCCAGGATGGAGCCTGGGTATGGCCAGGGTAGGGGTGGATGGCTGGGACAGATGGTTGCACGTGCAGCGGGGCAGAGGCGAGTCCCAAGTGCTGCCCTCTGGCCCCTGGGTGTGACATGGGCTTTCACCTCCCCTCCCCAAGCCTCTGTTTTCTCATCTGTAAAATGAGCCTGGAAAGGCCCTCAGCCAAGGAGGGCCCTGGGCATGGGGACAGGATGGTGAACCTCTGACCCTCATTCCTGCCTCCAGCCAGTTACTGCTGCTGTTATGTCTTCTATATTGGATTTCTAGGTAGAAGTTTATTGGAGAAAAAGACTCCACTGCTATGATGAGATTTCAAAATGCCTGGGCTGGGCCTTCTCTTCCTGCTCCTGGGGACAAGGGGCTCAGGGAGAAGAGTACACGCAAGTGGGCCTGAGTCAGCAGGACTGAAGGCCTCCTGAGGCTGCCGGAGAATTTCTCCAGGGAGCGCCAGGCAGAGGTGCCACCCACCTGCAGAAAGGTGGGCCACGAACACCACAGCCCCCTGCTTGCACCCATCACTGAATGCTCTGAGCAGGCAAACTGGTCTTCAAGATGAAGCCCCTCGGCAAGCCAGGCAGCAAGGTGCCGAGCCCCACCAACCCCTCTCGATGATCCATCAGGATCCAGGACCCTCTGGGGACAGGTGAAGGTGCAGGAGGCAGGGCCCTGCAGACCTCCAGAAGAGCCTCGACAGAATGGAGCAGAGGGCAAGGAAGCTAAGCAAACACCTGGGCCAGGTGCACAGCACACGCGGAAAAGACAGGGTTCTTTCCTTTGAAAAAACCACTGAAGTTCTAAATAAAGGTGCTCATGAGGAACAGAGGCGCCGCGGAGATCTGCCCCCAGCATTCCAAAGCTGAGCCATCTGTGGATTTCACAGCTAGAAGCTTCCTTCCCCAAGCCAGTCCCCATAGCATCGGCCAAGCCCCAGGGCAGGGCCAGCACTGCCTACTTCGTGTGGCAGTCATCACCGTCATGACTATTAATAGTCACGACAGCAGCGGCTCTTTGTTGGGTACATGAAGTCCTTCCCCAAGCCAGTCCCCATAGCATCGGCCAAGCCCCAGGGCAGGGCCAGCACTGCCTACTTCGTGTGGCGGTCATCACCGTCATGACTATTAATAGTCACGACAGCAGCGGCTCTTTGTTGGGTACATGAAGTTCCAGGCATGTAGGTTATGTTTCCTCCTGCCCACTGGTGAGGCAGGAGCTGCTGCAGTCCCATTTTACAGGTGAGGAGACTGAGGCTCAGAGAGGACAGGTGACTTCTCCAGATACAGGCAGCAAGATGAGAACCTGGACTCAAATCCAGGTCTGAATCCTGCCTAGTTCCTACCCACCAGGTAGACTGTCTCCTTGTGGCTTTGCAATCTGGAGCCCGCACGGAGCTGGGGCAGGCACTGTGAGTTTTCACAGTTCTTCCCCTGGAGTCCATGTGAGAGAAGCTCCGGCCAAAGGAGGAAGGAAGTCGTTCTTGTACTGGCAAAGCCACTGGCCTCTCCATAACCATGACCCTGTGCCCAGCTCCTCCTGGAGCCCCGGACACCAGATCCAGCCCCAGGGCTGCAGATTTACTACCCGTGGAGCCCGGACCCCACCTCCTCCCTGAGCCACCAGAGAGAGCGGGGCTGTGCTGTATGCCGGGCTCAGGGCTCCGCCACCTCCTGGCCAGGTCTGCTCCATCTGAGAGCAAGACCTAGAAGGGTGGGGCTGAAACTCAGTCCACATATGCAGCTGGGCAAGTCAGTTTATTGCAAACTTCCAGCCTCCATCCTGCCAGGCAGATGGTGGTTATCAGTTGGCCCTGGGCACTGAGGCACCGGGCCATGCTGCCCAGCCTCTCCTGCAACCCCTTTGCGGTGGAGAAGTCTGGTGAGGGCAGGAAGCCAAAGCCTTCCCCTCCAGGGTTGCAGGGGGCCTCATTGGCACACACTCCTGAGAGCAGGACCTGGTCCCTCCTGCTTTCTGAACCCACCAAGCTCCATCCTATCTGAGTCTCCAGGAGACACTTGCAGTCTGGGGAGGTCCCTCAGTTTCCATCACGTCTCCCACCCCCTCTCACTCCCTTTCTCCTCCACCCTGAGGCCCCCGCATTGTCACTTAGTGCACTTGGACTTCAGGAACACAAAAGCCAAACTCTAGGCTGTGCACTCCCTGGGCTGCACCATAGGGAAGGGGGGAGAGGAGGTAGGGACGAGCTCAGAACTCCCATGGGACAGCTGGCCTCCCTCCTCCCCTCCAAGTGCTCACCTCCCACCCAGCAGAGACAGGCCTGAGCTCTGAAAGGGCCT
>NW_007726696.1:231057-232545 GCF_000696425.1 Galeopterus variegatus | reverse complement strand
TAAAGCATCCCTCGTTCTCCATCCTCCAGGTCTGTCTTTCTGACGGGGGTATTTGCTCTTTGCAATGTGCGCTCTTCTGTCCCGTGGCTGCCTTAACTAGGTATTTACATTAGAGGGTCGTGCTGCTCCCTGCAGAGTCTTCATGCATTTAGGAATCTTGGTGGTGAGGCTATAATAGGACAAGGGGAGAATTCACCTTTTTAGCAAAAGGAAGTGACCCGTGTCCAGTGGAATGAAAATAATGACGGCGTTGGAGGGAAAAGCCGACCTGGCCTCCAGGTCCTGAGGCCGTGGGTGAGGCGCTGGAAGCGAGACTTCCCAGAGCTCAGCAAAGCTCTGCTCTAGAGGCTCTTTTCTTTCTTTCTTTCTTTCTTTTTTTTTTTTTTTGTGACCGGTAAGGGGATCGCAACCCTTGGCTCGGTGTGATCCACACCACACTCAGCCAGTGAGCGCACCGGCCATCCTATATAGGATCCGAACCTGTGGCCTCGGCGCTACCAGCGCCGCACTCTCCCAAGTGAGCCACGGGGCCGGCCCCCAGAGGCTTTTTAATTCCCTGCCTCTGAACCCGGGGGCTAAGGCTCTATCCTTGCTTAGGACTTTTTGTCCCTCAAAGAGCTAAGGACAGGCCTGGGCTTAGCCAAATGGTGAGTGTGGTCCCAACTACACTTCTGCCTCTGGGGCAGGGTGCGGGACCCTCTTTGGTGCATCCTCTCCACCTCCCCCTGTNCCTCCCCTCCAAGTGCTCACCTCCCACCCAGCAGAGACAGGCCTGAGCTCTGAAAGGGCCTAGGTTCCCCCCATCAGCCCACCCCGGGGCTCCCCTGCACCCGCGGCCTCTGATGGCCCCTCTGCCTCTCTCTCCGCAGTCCACGGCATCAAGTGGACGTGCAGCAACGGGAACAGCAGCTCGGGCTTCTCGGTGGAGCAGCTGGTGCAGCAGATCCTCGACAGCCACCAGACCAAGCCCCAGCCGCGGACCCACAACTGCCTGTGCACCGGCAGCTTGGGTGAGCCGGGGCTCCCGGGGCAGACGGGCAGCGCGGGGCCTGCAGGGGCTCTGCCAGGCAGCAGGTGTGCTCTCCCCTCGGAGGCAGCCCTGATGACTAATGAGGGAAGCGGGGATCAGCTGGGAACTGGGTGACACTACAGCACCCAGGACAGACACAAAGCAGGAGCTTTACCCTCATGCTGTCCCACGGAGCTGACTGGGCAGCCCGCTTTGGGTGAAAGGGAGCAGTTTCCAGAGAGGCAGCTTCCTCTAGCAATGGGGGCAAGATCCAGTGGGCAGCAGAGTTGGAGGAGTGAAGAGGTTGTCCACCCACCGCGGTGACTGCCAGGTCCCCGGGCACCGGGGGTTTTGAGGTAGCTCTGCCCTGCATCGATGCGGCCACTCAGGCTGCACCTCTGTCTCTCCTCTCAGATCGTAAAGCATCCCTCGTTCTCCATCCTCCAGGTCTGTCTTTCTGACGGGGGTATTTGCTCTTT
>NW_007726696.1:213621-229998 GCF_000696425.1 Galeopterus variegatus | reverse complement strand
CTTCTGCCTCTGGGGCAGGGTGCGGGACCCTCTTTGGTGCATCCTCTCCACCTCCCCCTGTGGACCTCTGGCTTCCAGTCCCAAGGGGTCACTTCTTATTGGAGCACGTAAAAGACAGGGGCTTCCTGAAACAGTCGTGGGAAGCCGAGGGGGGAGGAGGGACCTGGCCACCATCCCCTCCTCCAGGTGAGTGGTGCCAGTCTATCATGGCAGCAGGACCGCTTCTGCCTCTGGGGCAGGGTGCGGGACCCTCTTTGGTGCATCCTCTCCACCTCCCCCTGTCGACCTCTGGCTTCCAGTCCCAAGGGGTCACTTCTTATTGGAGCACGTAAAAGACAGGGGCTTCCTAAAACAGTCGTGGGAAGCCGAGGGGGGAGGAGGGACCTGGCCACCATCCCCTCCTCCAGGTGAGTGGTGCCAGTCTATCATGGTAGCAGGACTCCTGTGGACCTCTGGCTTCCAGTCCCAAGGGGTCACTTCTTATTGGAGCACGTAAAAGACAGGGGCTTCCTAAAACAGTCGTGGGAAGCCGAGGGGGGAGGAGGGACCTGGCCACCATCCCCTCCTCCAGGTGAGTGGTGCCAGTCTATCATGGCAGCAGGACCGTCCTGACTGGCAGCGTCTCTCCACCTTCTTCCCGCCCTCCCACGTGCTGGGATGCTCCTGTTACTATACAAAGAGAGCATGGACAATAAAACCCCCCTGGTCTTTGCAGGATGGTCACGTGGGGCCTGGGAGAGCTCTGGGGCTTGTGTGAGTGGGCCCGAGACCCTGAGGGTCCAAGAGGTGGGGTCTGTGGCCTGCCAGAGGCCCCAGCTGCTCAGGGGCAGGGTCCCCGCCGTCCCCGCTCTGACTCTCTCCCCACGCGTGTGCGTGTTGTGCTCTGACCTCCGCAGGAGCAGGCAGCAGCGTGCACCACAAGTGTAACAGTGCCAAACACCGGATCATCTCACCGAAGGTGGAGCCGCGGACAGGGGGGTACGGGAGCCACTCGGAGGTGCAGCACAACGACGTGTCCGAGGGCAAGCACGAGCACAGCCACAGCAAGGGCTCGAGCCGCGAGAAGCGGAATGGCAAGGTGGCCAAGCCCGCGCTGCTGCACCAGAGCAGCACCGAGGTGTCCTCCACCAACCAGGTCGAGGTCCCCGACACCACCCAGAGCTCCCCCGTGTCCATCAGCAGCGGGCTCAACAGCGACCCGGACATGGTGGACAGCCCAGTGGTCACCGGTGTGTCCAGCATGGCGGTGGCCTCCGTGATGGGGAGCTTGTCCCAAAGCGCCACGGTGTTCATGTCCGAGGTCACCAACGAGGCCGTGTACACCATGTCCCCCACCGCCGGCCCCAACCACCACCTCCTGTCACCCGACGCCTCTCAGGGCCTGGTCCTGGCCGTGAGTTCCGACGGCCACAAGTTCGCCTTCCCCACCACGAGCAGCTCGGAAAGCCTGTCGATGCTGCCCGCCAATGTGTCTGAAGAGCTGGTCCTCTCCACCACCCTTGACGGTGGCCGGAAGATTCCAGAAACCGCCATGAACTTTGACCCCGACTGTTTCCTCAATAACCCAAAGCAGGGCCAGACGTACGGGGGCGGAGGCCTGAAAGCCGAGATGGGCGGCACCAACATCCGGCACTCGCCGCCCGTCGAGAGGAGCTTCAGCTTCACCACCGTCCTCGCCAAGGAGATCAAGACCGAGGACACCTCTTTCGAGCAGCAGATGGCCAAAGAAGCGTACGCCACCTCCGCAGCGGCCGCCGCGGCGTCCAGCTCCCTCACCCTGACCGCCGGCTCCAGCCTCCTGCCCTCGGGCGGCGGCTTGAGTCCCAGCACCACCCTGGAGCAGATGGACTTCAGTGCCATAGACTCCAACAAGGACTACACGTCCAGCTTCAGCCAGACGGGCCACAGCCCCCACATCCACCAGACCCCCTCCCCTAGCTTCTTCCTGCAGGACGCCAGCAAACCCCTCCCCATCGAGCAGAATGCCCATAGCAGCCTGAGTGACTCTGGGGGCACCTTTGTGATGCCCACAGTGAAAACGGAGGCCTCGTCCCAGACCAGCTCTTGCAGCGGCCACGTGGAGACGCGGATAGAGTCCACTTCCTCCCTCCACCTCATGCAGTTCCAGGCCAACTTCCAGGCCATGACAGCAGAAGGGGAGGTCACCATGGAGACCTCGCAGGCAGCCGAAGGGGGCGAGGTCCTCCTCAAGTCTGGGGAGCTGCAGGCCTGTAGCTCCGAGCACTACCTGCAGCCCGAGACCAATGGGGTGATCCGCAGTGCTGGCGGCGTCCCCATCCTCCCGGGCAACGTGGTGCAGGGGCTGTACCCGGTGGCCCAGCCCAGCCTTGGCAATGCTTCCAACATGGAGCTCAGCCTGGACCACTTTGACATCTCCTTTAGCAACCAGTTCTCCGACCTGATCAACGACTTCATCTCCGTGGAGGGGGGCAGTGGCACCATCTACGGGCACCAGCTGGTGTCGGGGGACAGCGCGGGGCTCTCGCAGTCAGAAGACGGGGCCCGTGCGCCCTTCACCCAGGCGGAGATGTGCATTCCCTGCTGCAGCCCCCAGCAGGGCAGCCTGCAGCTGAGTAGTGCCGAGGGCGGGGCCGGCACCATGGCCTACATGCACGTCGCCGAGGTGGTCTCGGCCGCCTCAGCCCAGGGCACCCTGGGGATGCTGCAGCAGAGTGGACGGATGTTCATGGTGACCGACTACTCCCCAGAGTGGTCTTACCCAGAGGTAAGCTGCCGCTGCCACCGTCACCTCCCCACCTCACCCCTGCGTCACCTGCCCATGCGCCATCACGCAGCTAAGGGAGGCTCATTTGCATGTGGCTGCCCTTCAGATGAAGCTCTGGAGACCATAAAGACAAAGCCTTCCCCTCCTTGTCCCCATGGCCCTTGAAACACCTGCTCTCTCAACAGCGGTTCTCAAACTTCCTGGAGCAAGTAGCCGTGAAGTCGGGGGTGTCCTGGGAGGGAAAGCACCCCTCCCAGCTGCGGCCGGGACAGTCTGCTGATTCCTGGCTTATATGTTGAGTCCACCTATGTTTTGCTTTGCTCTTTTTTATTATTTTTATGTTTTGGAAAAGGTCCTAGAGCTGCTAAAAAAAATCACCCAGAAATCACCGCCATAGACCATCCATGTCCATCACTCTTGGTTTGCTTCACTAAACCAAACAAAAAACCTCTCATCAAAATTGAAAGGGAGGGCACAATTCCCAAATATCATCCTCGAGATTCTTTCAAGTAAACCTGGATGTCTGCAAAAGCAAAGACATGTCATATGACCCAGGATTCCAATCTGTGGCTTCCCACCCCCGCCTCCCACCCGGGCTGCCTTGGTTCCCAGGGAACTGACTTCCAGAACCGCTGCTCCCACGAACAGGACCGCAGGAAAGTCCAGGTCTTGCCTCAGGAGCACGAGTGTTTAAGGAGGAACCTTTGCTTTTTCGCTAAAGTAGAATAGCATAGGAAGGAGGCAGAGAGGTCTGAGCTGTCCCTAAACACCTCACCACACCCAGGGACATGCTCCCTGACTCCTCGTCAGCCTGTCTGCCAGGCACGCAGGGAGTAGCATGGCCACTGTGAGCTGGATCAGACACTTCCTCCCTGAGACACGGCTGCCCACGGCTCCCTCGGGTCCACTGACACGTTCCCCAGACCCCAGGGTGGGGGCTGCTGCCCAGGAACACAGAGGGGGGTCTCATACTTCCTCTCCCCCTTCTCTCTGGCAAAGCCAAGATAAGAACATCTGTGCACAAATGCCCCAGCTCTCAGAAACATACCACCTCAGCCCAGGAAGTGGCCCAGCCTCAGGACAGGAGCAGCCTGGACATAAGGCAGGTGTCTAGACAGACCAGTGGCTGCCCTACACTGTGTGTCTGTGTGCAGCATGCTTGTGAAAATCAGAGGCAGCTGCCATGGGTTGCCATGGGTATCTGGTTATGAGCATGGGGCTGGGGCCAGGCGGTCTGGATTCAAATCCTGGCTCCGCACTTACTATCTGGTGACCTCGGGCAAGGCAGCCGTCCTTCCCGTCTTTAAAGGCAGAGCAATAACGCCTCAGTGGGCTGCTGGGAGGACCAGCTGAGGGAGGTGCCCAGAGCAGCACCCACCTCTTCAGTCCACGGCCACTTGGTCCCACCCCCACTAGTAAGAGCCCAGAAAGATCCAACTGGGCCTCCTCTTGGTGTGGCTTGGTGTGACCCCATCTCTGACCCCCTGCTCTTCTCAGGGACACTGAGCTCAGTACCCACCATGTCCCTCCCCCCACAAAGGCCATCTGGGTACCTTATTCCCACGGGACTTAAGAAAGCAATTAGCAGGAATAGGGAGGGCAGGCTAGGATTGGGGGTAGCAGGGAGGTCAGAGCTGGGAGGTGGAGCTGTCTCTGTTTCTGACTCTTAGAGACCTGGCTCTCTGGGCCTCAGTTTCCTTATCTGTAAGTAGCTGAGAGGGAGTGGCCTCAAGGCACTCCAAATCCTAGGACCTGGGAAATTTGGCCCTCAGGACATTTAGAGGCTCCCTGGAGCCTGAGTCCTGCAGGAAACCAGAGGTGGGAGGAGGACGCCCTTTTCCACTAAGCCTTGGCATGTGAGCACAGGTCCCTGGACCGGGTCCAGGCCAGCACTCCGGCATCCTTGGGCCTGGCGGGCACTAGCAAGGGAGACATTAGCAGGCCTGCCTCCCTCCCATCTTTACTGGCCTGCGGGTCCTAAACTGTATCTTGGAGAAAGTCAGTTCAGAGGCTCACCACGCGAGGGCGGCCCAGGAACAGGAAAGCGACAGCAGTCTGCGCGGCCTTAGTGGGGGAGCGCCCAACCCCCGATTTCCAGATGTCTTTGCTTCCCAGAAACAAAAGCAGAGAGAATTCAACTTGATTTGGAAAATGCATGGGCACCACCCAGCTGGGCAGGCCCCTGCAGCTCTGACCAGCCACTTCCTCCTTGCTGTCCTACTCCCACCCAGGCCACTGTCCCCAGGGCAAGAACAGGGGACCCAGCGTACTCGGTTCTGCAGGAGACAGCACCTTCTCTCCTGACCCTCCACTCCCGTTTGCACACCCATTGCAGCAGGAGCCCCTCCTGCCAGGCTCTGCTGCTCTCAGGGAGGGCTCTGCGGCAAGGCACGTAGGCCAGACCTTGCTTCCTAGTCTGCAAATATGGGGTCAGGCTAAATGGCTCCTCAGCACCCCACTGAGCCTGGGGGTTCCCAGGCAGCCACTTGGGAATGCTGTGGCCGGGGGCCGTCTTGCTGTCTCTTCTCTGAGTGTCCCTCCCTCCCACAGAGCCGCTCCCATTTCTCCTGCGTTCTGTCCACCTCTTCACCTCCAGCCACAGCTGGTTACCAGCACACACGCACATGCACGCACGCGCACACACACACACACACACACACACCCCCCTGGGCCCATCATCTCAGGACTCCCAAGACGGAGACCTCAGATGGCATCTGCTGCTCCCTCCCCAGCCCCCAAACCCTCCTACGTCATCTCCTGCCACTGCTGCTCCTCCTGCACCAGGCAGAAGAGGCTGCAAT
The DNA here is from genome assembly GCF_000696425.1 of Galeopterus variegatus. Lineage (NCBI taxonomy): Eukaryota > Metazoa > Chordata > Mammalia > Dermoptera > Cynocephalidae > Galeopterus > Galeopterus variegatus. Next base: position 224,451 of record NW_007726696.1, on the reverse strand, counting down.
TAGAGCCACCAGGCACCCGTGGGGCACAGCCGATTCAGCGCAGCTAGGCAAGCTGTTGCCATGGGAACCGTCCCCTGAACTGATGGATGCTGAGCCGTCCTGCGGCGGTTCCCATGGAGAAGGTCCTAATGTTCTCCAGTAATTTCTGCAGTTCTTTGTTCCCCGTGGCAACCCCAGCTTCACGCTAGCAGCTGCTGATTGGGGTTATTATTTCTTCCTTTTTTCTCACATGGTGAATGTCTGTGGCCTTTTGAAGCCACTGCTCTTATACTTCCCAGGATCCAGGGAGCATTTTACCCTGAGCTTCCGGACATCCCAAAGTCAGGATCCACCTGTCCACCTGGCACACATGCCAGCCAGGCCCCCATCCCCCACCCAGCCACTTTGACAGAGCTCCATATCTCCCTATGAACAAAGACGTGTTAGGACCAGAAGGGCCCCTAGAGATCAGATGCCACCCAGAGAGGTTGGGCCACTTGCCCGAGGACACACGGCTACTGAGGGGCAGGGGCAGGCCTCCTGCTTTCAGCTCCCGGTCCTGAGCTCTCTCCACTGTCCCCAAAACGTGGTTGCCGCACTAGAGTAACCTCTCCAAACCATCCCAGCTCAGAGGAAGGCCCATCTACGAGGTCAGAGGGAGCACCTTCCAGCCTGGAAGAGCCCCTTCCGTGGTGGCAGCCTCTCTTCTGTGCTTGGCCGTGACAGACCCACCCCCACCTCACCCCTGCAAATACCCACTCCTGCACCTGATGCCTGAGGCCAGCCCTGGGCCAGGCTCGGGTTCCAGAAACATTGAGTGGAGCCTTGGGAGTAAGCCCCAGGGCCGGGATGGACCAGTGCCAAGGACAGGCCAAGCACGAATGAGGGGCTGGACAGGAGAGGTCTCGCTGGCACGGGGCAGCGGGGGAAGCCTTGGGTCTGGTCTCCCCAACCTGGAGTGGTATGGAAAAGAGGGCTCAGGCCGCAGCTCCCCACTTGCCCTCCACCTCCCCAGCCTCAAGAAGGGCCTTTCGGCATTCTCCATCCTGGACACTAGGTGGCACTCTCTGCCCTGGCCTGCGCAGCTGTCCGCCCCCCTGCAGGGAAAGGTGTTTACTGGTTTGGGGGTGGGGTGGATGGAGCCTCTGGGGTGGGTCCACCCAAGGTTAGCCAGGACAGCCAGAAGGGCCGGCACCCCCACCCTCTGCATCCCCGGGGACAGCCTCCCTCTAGTCGGAGAGAGCAGCCCCTCTTCCCAGCTGAGCCGTAAGTAGGGGACCCCGGGGACTCCATAGAGAGTGAGAGGTGCTATTAATCACCAAGCAGGAAACAGGGCAGCCCGGGAGGCAGCCGCCCTCGCTCTGCGGCACCCAGGCTGGTCTGAGCAGGAGGTCAGGGAGGTCTCTGCCCTTGGGTGCCTTGCGGTGGGGGGTGGGGCGAAGGGGGCCCCGGGGGCAGGGTCTTCTCCCTGGAGCTAAGGAAGGTCACCACAGGCCCCTCCCAGCCTGGCTGCATGGTCAGGGCCTGCGTGTGGGGTTCATGCGCCTCGCTCAGGGGCCCCATCCAGCTGCATGGGCAGGGCACGGACGCAAGGGCCCTCCCCTCGATGGTGCAGCACAGGATCAGGGAGACTGGATGCTCAGTCCCCACCCTGTCCCCAACCCCCAGCTCTGAGCCCCACACTCTGTGAGCCCCACACTCTCGGCTCCCAGGGCAATCTCTGAGCCTTTCCAACTCTGGCCCCTTCTCCCCTGCTTTTCAGTTTCCACTCTTTTTCAGCGTGCTCTTTATCCCCTGCTTTTCTGGGCCCCCTCCCCTTGCGATCTCCATACCCTGGAGATCCTGGGTGTCTCCTCAATGCCCCACAAGAACTTCTGGTCCCTGAGATGATGCTAAGATCCGTCCCTCAAAGTGTCCACAAGGGAATGACACTACATCCCCTCCCTCCCTCCTGGCCAGTTCTCAGGTGCATCGCAGCTGGAAAGATCTGGAAAGCTCTGTGCTCCCTTCTGCCTGGATCTGCAAGTTATGCAGGAAAGGATCAGGGGTCAGAACTGCCAGCAGCTCCCCCTTGAAAGATGCCAGCTGAGGAAGGCCACGGGGGACATAGGGCAGAAGCACTACAGGCCCCTCTTCCTGCTGGAGTCCTGGAGCAGTGGTTCTCAAAAGTCAGGGCTTACTGGCTCCCCTGGGGTGAGGGCCTGGGAATCTGCATGTTTAACCAGTATGTGGAGGAGGGGTGCAGGCCCCAACTGAGTGACACAGTCATGGGGACCTTCCTGGCACTGCCACCCCTGTAGCTCTCACTCCATCGCCGCATCTCTCTGTGCCCCCCAGGGAGGAGTGAAGGTCCTCATCACGGGCCCGTGGCAAGAAGCCAGCAACAACTACAGCTGCCTGTTCGACCAGATCTCAGTGCCTGCGTCCCTGATTCAGCCCGGGGTGCTGCGCTGCTACTGTCCAGGTGAGAAGGCCACCTGCCTGGCCGGCCGAGGGTGCGGGGGCCTCAGGAGCACTGGCCTTGCAGTCAGCCTTGGGATGGCCTTGAGCAAGTCATGTCATTACTCTGGACCTTGGTTTCCTCAGCTGTGAAGACATGGGTCCCAGATAGTCGACTATAATGTCATGTGTTTAGGCTCATGGGCCCCATATCCGACAGGGACACAAAGCATGCTCGAGTAGGATTTTGAATAGAACATGGTGAGGGACTCTTTAGAGAGTGAATAAGCTGGGTGACATACCCAGGAGTGGCCACAGCAGGAAGCTGTTTCCACCCTCGACCTGAGGTTACTAGGGCTGGTGAGAGCCTGGCAGGGCAGAGGGGCCCTGGCAGGAGCTGCGTGTGGGGCCAGAGGCCACCTCTGCAGCAGGGCAGGCCTCTCTCCTGCCCGTGCCTCCACAGCCCAAGCCAACCACAAGCCAAGAGAGCCCAGGCGATGCAGCCCCCAGGCACAGCGCAGGTCATGGAAGGATGGAGAAAGCCTGGCAGGGGACGCGATGAGGGGCATCAAACTAAGAATAATCGGCTCAAACCTCTCTGAGAATTTAAGCCATCTGCCCTCTGCCCAGAAAAAGGCACATGCACATCATTTGCTTCCAGCTTTAGAGGCTCAATGACACCCCCAAAAAACCCAACCAGGAGCCCCTCAGTGCTGTCCCTTTTGGCTCTGACTGTCCCCCTCCCTTGCCCCAGGGCTTCATCATCATCTACTGAGCGTGGTGTCCCTGTCTGTTCAACTTGTCCCAGACCTCTCGCCATCACTACCTCCCCACTGGCCTGTCCACTACATGAGGGCAGGGACTGTGTCTTTCTTGGTCACCATTGTGTCCCCAGGGCTAGCAAAATGCCTGGCATGTCACTAGAGGAGGATCAATATTTGTGAAGGAATGAATGCGTCTCTGGGAGTCTGGAGTCAGTTTCTAGAGCTCGAGTTTTCTGTCCCTGGGCTGGTGTTGGGAGGACCCCTTGGATCACACATTTCATGCCTCGTTAGCTCTAGGGCTGGCCAGTCTGGCTAGCCCAGACAATGAACAGGACACGGAGGACATGGAGATAGAGGTGGCTAAGGGCAGAGGGACCCACCCCATGTTATCTGAAGCCATTGAGCCTCCAAAAGGAGAGCAGAAGGCTCCGTGAAGAGGGCTCGGCATGGGGAGGAGAAGCAGAGGCAGGAGCAGAGCTGGCCGGCGCTGGGTAGGCCGGCAGGGGTCTCCCAGATGCCCCCTGGGGTGGTCCCACTTGAGCCCTGGCTGCCCACTGTCTGCATCCCCCTTCACCGTCCCCCCAGCCGGGGGCTGCGAGCCTACCATGCACATTCTTCCTCTTCTGTCTCTCAGTCTTCTCTTGTAGCCCACCAGAGCAGAAGGCTTGTGTTCGGGGGTGGTCTCACATCTCAGCCTCTGCTGAGCCCAGCACCCTCCTTCACCACAAACATCGCAGGGAGCCAGGGCTGGTGCCCGTGGTGGCCTCCCCTGCCGGCCCTGCCGCCACAACTGCTGGCCTGGTCCCAGGGGGGCCACCGGCCCCCTCTGCTCCCAGCAGCCCTGCTCAGCCTGGAGCACAGCCAGCCTGGATGCCAGTGTGGGCTGGGTCAGCCTGTCACAGCTGCAAATGCAGCCCCCCACCAGCGGGGAGAGGGGGAGGGCAACATGTTACTAAACCGTCCACTTGTCACCTGCTGCTGGAATGGGACGCACCTGGCCTATAAATAGATGCCACTTCCTATACCTGGCTGATGCCCGTCTGCAGACCCAGACCTAGCCTGTCCTCAGTCATCTGACCCCGACAAGAAGAAGAAAAAAAAAAGGCAGCAGACTGACCTTTAAGTGTCCTCTGGATGATGTCCCAGGGCAGGACCTGGAGAACCCTGGGGTTTGGAGTCAGTCACACCTGGTCCACCCCAAATCAGCCAGATACCATCAAGTGACTAGCTCAGGGGCTGACCTCTCTGGGCCTCAGTTTCTACATTTGTAAGATCTGCCTGCCAGAGGGGCGAGAGCGTTAAATGGGAGGTTCATGAAGCACCTGGCTCAGGTGCTCAGTTCATGAAGGTGTCCCATTCATGAGGCCTTCACTCTTGCTTTCCCAAGGGGAAATGTGGAGTGGATACCAGGGCTGTTCAAGTCTTGGCAGGCAATTCTGGTCCCCAGAGCTTGCAGACAGAATTGCTGCCCAGGCCACCAGCTCCCCCATCATTCAGGCTCATTGTGTTAGACGTAATGTGTCTCAGACCACAAGGCTCAGGGCAGACTGAGAGCTGAGCCCCACTGCTAGAGAACCATTCTGTTTTACAGCTACCCCACAAAGGGGTCCCCTTTGGACATCTCTGTTTTGAAGCCCAAACTGAAATGTCACCCTATAAGATAGCTCTGCGTGTATTCATTCATTTTCTCATTTGCCAACTGGTTTTTGAGTGTCTCCTGCTTGCCCTGCACTGGGGAGGTGCCTGAAATGGAGCAAAGAGTACGACCCAACCCCTAACCAGGCCCCGACTCCAGGAGTGCTCCGGCCAGGGAGGAACTGGCCATGCCAACAACCACGGCCCTGGGGGACGACATGGGCTGCTTGAGGACCTCATCTCTGGGTCTCCCCGGGGAAGCTGGGGCTGAGCTCAAAGGATAAACACCTGAAGCCAGAACCAGAGCGGCCTCATCAGAAAGAAGAGCTCACAGGCCTGTGAGCACAAGCCAGGCCACCATAGGGGCTGGGAATGATTGGGAGGACCGGCCACAGGAGGCGCAAGTGGCCACTGCCTGCTGGCCTGACACAGCTGCCCAAGCAGAACGGGTGAGGTGACTCAACCTTGGCCAAGAGCAGAGATTTTTGTGCCCGGGCAGCTCCCACACCATCCCCGGCAGCAGGAGACGTGCAGGCACAGACTCGGTCATCTACTCCAGGGTCAGGAGAGAGTCATCTGAGTCAGGGCCCTGAGCTAAGGTGAAGCCGTGGGGAACGAGGCAGCCTGCGTGGAGCAGAAGATAGAGGACTCCACCAAGAAGACTCTGCTGGCCAGACAGCTCCACGCTGGAGCCCTGGGAGGTCCCAAAGGCAAACGATGAAACTCACATGAGGTGAACAAGTGCCTTTTGAAGGAATTCACTCAGCAAACGGTTACTGAGTGGCCACCACATGCCGGGCACAGAAGTGGCACCAGGCGTACAGATGCAGACAGACCGGGTCCCAGCGCTCCTGCAGGGAGACTGAAAACAAACGAGGAAACAAACCAGTCACCGAGATAACTCTTTCACAACAGTAGAATACGTAAGGCGACAAAGCGGTTTGGGACGCGGGAGGTTCCTTCTGATACACTGGCGAGGGACGCCTCTCGCAGGCATCCAGGCAGAGGGCAAAGGAGTGCAAAGGCCCTGAGGCAGGAAGGGGGCTGGCTGCAGAGTGATCAGTGGGGGGAGGCGGGGTGGGCGCTGAACAATGTGAGGTTGGGGAAGACGGCAAAGACCAAAACCAAATCACGTCCACCCTTCTAAGTCACGGGAAGGAGTTTGGTTTGATCTTCCTGGCAATGGGAAGCTGTTAGTTTTAAGCAGAGGAGTGGCTTGATCTAAATTATGTCTTCACGAGATGATTCCAGGTGAGTGAGAGGATGGATTGTGAGGAGGAAGGGACCCCAGCAGCAGCAGTGGAGATGGAGAGAAGTGGATGGACCCAGGACTCGCTGATGGACTGAAGGAGGGGAAGGGGACAAAGGAGTCAGGGAAGCCTCCTGGGCCATGGGCCTGCACGAGCCGGGCTGCTGGGCGGGGACCCAGTCTCTCTGGGGACGGAAGGAATGCCTTGGGGTCTGCCACCATTCCCGCAACGCTGCGGGCTGTGCAAATGCCAGGAGACGGGGGAAGGGGAGCAGTAGCTGAGGAGGCCCTCCAGCCGGGACATCTGGGACCAGGGAAGCCTTGAGCTCCCCAGGGGCTGGCCGAGGAGCTTGCTAGAGGAGCAGAGCTGAGCCCACTCAGACAGGGCGTGAGTGCCACTGCCCTTCCTTCCTGTTGTTAAACCAGGCAAATCAGGGCAGGCGTGTGACCACAGGCTTGGAGATCTGCCCAGGGACACTGTCAGGGCCATGGGAGATTCTGGACTTAGCTGGGGGTCCCTGCCCAGGCACCTTGGCACAACCTATGTGACTGCCACCATGGAGCCTGTTGGTTCAGCTTGTGGCCTGGATCTAAGGGACCAAGCCAGAGTGGAAAGCAGAGGGGGAACCCACCGGTCAGCCTTGGGCAGTGACGAGTAAAGACCTGTTCTGGGACAATGACAAGAGGGTCACTGCCTTAATCCAGGAGGGACAGAGGCCACGGGTCAATGAATGGGTTTTCCCATCAGAAGTGGGATCTGCCTCAGAGGTCTCCAAGGAAAGCCGGAGCTTTGCTCTGTCCCAGGGAGCAGCTGACTTGGACAGCTTCCTCAGGCTGTAAGCTTCTGAAAACCAAGAGCCCAAACAGTAACACGATCCCCGTGTGTGTCCTCCCTGGAAATCCATTGTGGGGAGGCCCTGGGTATCGGCAGCTGGTGTTCCAGAAGATCAAGGCAGAGAGCACATAAACCTGACATCTACCAGGGGATGAGGCCTGGCAGAGTGGGCAGCCTGCACTTCCACCTTTGCCCACAGCCCATCTCTGGGGGCCACGGGCCAGCCCCCAAGGTATCGACAGAAGCCACGGAGCAGCTGCCTCACCCCAGAAATGAAGTGGTCTTCACCACAGGCCAGCTTTCCTCTTGCTGACAATGACAACGTCTCATCCGTTCATTGAACAAATACAGAGCAGTTGAAGAGACCCACAAGGGCCCTGCCTTCCCAAAGCTTACTGTCCACACACGGGGGAGGCAGCGTCCCTGGCTCAGCACCAGGACCAGAGTAACAGGCACAGCCACAGCTCTTGCTTTCATCAAGGAGGCAGAAGAACTTCAAAAAGTATGTGGGATGCCACGTTGAGTCAGGACAAGCTGGAGGAAAAGGCAAAACAGAAATAAGCACTAAGAAGCCCAAAGCCAGTGTTGCACCCCAGCCCCGGCCAGGATGGATGGGACAAGGGGAGAAGTCAGCCAGCTGCGAGGCGTGGATGACACGTTGAGTCAGGACAAGCTGGAGGAAAAGGCAAAACAGAAATAAGCACTAAGAAGCCCAAAGCCAGTATTGCACCCCAGCCCCGGCCAGGATGGATGGGACAAGGGGAGAAGTCAGCCAGCTGCGAGGCGGGGACAGGGGATCATTCATTCATTCATTCACTCAATCAGCCAATCTGTACGGAGCACCCAGTCCCTGCCCTCACCCAGGAGCAGAGGGGCAAAGAGGCAATTCCAATACAGAGGCGTGGGGGTGATCACAGGGCTCCCGGCTGGGTCTGGGGCGCCAGAGAAGGTTCCCGGAGGAAGACACATTGCATTTGTGCCTTGAGGAATGAGCGGGCATAGGCTGGGATTAAGGAGAGTAGGACATTAACTGATGGAAGGTAGTGCGGAGGGGGCATTCCAGGTCCTTGTGTGGTACACCAGGCTGCAGGGTGCCCACTGCCCCTCACCCTGACCTCTCTTTCTTTCGCTTCTAGCCCATGACACTGGTCTTGTGACCCTACAAGTTGCCTTCAACAACCAGATCATCTCCAACTCGGTGGTGTTTGAGTACAAAGCTCGGGCTCTGCCCACACTCCCTTCTTCCCAGCACGACTGGCTGTCATTGGACGGTAAGAACAGCACCCGGGTCACCTTGCCAGGCACCAAGGGAGAGGGACACTTGGGGGACCGTGTGCACAAGAGGTGAATAGAGGAAGCACCGAGAAAGGGGCAGGGAGGGTGCCAGTGTCCGCTGAAGGAGGCCGGCTGCACTTCCACCATCGGGCTGTGAAGGTCTATGCTGTCTGGCAGCCTGTGTCTGGCCATGGGCTGGCCCCACTGTCAATCTTGGTCTCTCCCTGGGGCAGAATGAAGTGTATTAGCTTGAAACTGTGGCTGTCACTCCTGCCAGGTTATCTGAGTGGCCAAACTAGCCCCTGGGAGCTGAGAGGTCCCTTTCTCACAGACCCCAAGCAGCAAGGTGCAAGGTCCTGCCCCTCCAGGGCTGTTTCCACAGTTACCTTGAAGCAAAGAGGGTTCTGGAGGCCACTGCCAAGCCCAAGCTTCTTAGAGAAGAAGTAGTGTGTAAAGCTGGGGTGGGCAGTTCAGGCCTGGGCTTCTTTCAGATTCGGAGGCCTGGACAGTCAGAGCTGAGTACTGAGTGCTTTAGGGATAACCAGCTTCCTTGTCGTGTAAGCCCTCAAACACCCGTCAACTCCTGCTTCTTGGCTGTTTTTACTGAGGCCTCCGCCCCATACAACCACTATGGCAAGCCCAGGATCATGACTGTGACACAGAGTAGAGGGCCGGGGCGCCCCAGTGGGCTCTAAGGGAGGAGGCAGGACCTGCTGGCCAAGGAGGGGCAGGGGCTCTGAGAGCTGCTGACCTTGTCCATGCAGCTGGTGAGTATTGGTTACCCGCCCACCCCAGGGCACCAGAGGCTCTGCAGACAAAAGCTGCCAAAGACAGGCCAGGGACCAGGGACAGAGGCTGCCCTTTTCTGCCTGGGAATGCCTCAGGAAGCCCCAGAGCTGGCGGAGGCCTCTGTATCAGGGATGACAGTCTGTGGGGTATCTTGCCCGAGACCTTACCAGCCCGGGGTGATGGGGCTTTAGCTCAGCTGAGCCTGGGCCCTTTCCAGGGGTCAGGTCCCTAAGCACCCCTCCCCCACCCCAGCAGCACTTTAGCCTTCTCATCTCTCTGACTTCCACTCGCTGCTGGCTGCCGGAGGATTTCTGGGCTTGGGCATATGCTCTGGGCAGTTTTCCTGAGCCACCCAGTGTGCAAACCTCAGGCTTATCCCAGCCCCTGCCCCTGAGGGGACAGGGTGCCAGGCAGCCACCCTGACCAGTGAACCCTCAGGAGCTATTCCCAGAGGTGGCTTTGGGTCAGCAGGAATCTGCACCCTGGCAGTGGCTGCCTGGGAGCACCGTGCTGGCCTTGGCAGCATCCCTGGCCAAGGCTGGAGCCAGCCGGAGCTGTGACGATGACCTACAGGATGTAACAGAGAAGGGCAGGGTGACCAGGGGCTCCTGTTCAGGAAATCCGGTTTCAATTTTGCAGAACAAATGGGGAATGGAGCTGGGAGTCCTTGCTGTCCCTGAGTGACCCGGTCAGCCTCACTAAGGTGGACCGAAGGATATTGGGACCAGTGTAGGATGCTGCCTAGAAGATGGAGCCTTTTCAAAGAGCAGTCTCAGCCAGGCAGTGCCTTGAGCTCAGGAAACATGTGCCGACCTCCTGGAAGTCCAGAGAGCCAGCTACACCTGGAGGGTGCCAGCGGGGGTGGATGCTATGATAGAGACCTTGGGGAAGGGGACTCGCCTTAATTGCTTCATGACAAACACAGCCCTGGGTCCTCAGCCATAACAGGCCCCTTGGGAATGGGCCTGCTGCCAAGCTGGGCACCTGCTCCCCAGCAGGCCCCTCCCCAGGAGACTTTGACCTTTGAATTCTGTAGCCCTCCAAGTTGAAATAAGCATCCCTGGCCCTGGCAGGACACACAGGAGAGATGATGGGAGTTGGGGACGGGACGTGGCAATGTCGCCCTCCAGCCGGCATCAAGGCTTGGGTGTCTGAGCAGTGTTGGCTTTGAGTAACCACCAGCAGGGCCTCACCTGGGGAACGTTAGCTCCGCAATGGCTTGGGCCCCAAGCTCAGAGTGCTCTGCTGAATGGGACGGGGCCAGTGTGGCTCAGGAAGGACAGCCTGCTATCCATCCACCATGGACCCTGTGTGTCCCCTTCCCTTTGGTCTTGGCCAGGTGTCCTTTCAAGTAATGGGAGAGACAGGGAGATTGGGGCAGAGGAACTGGGAGACCCCACGTGGCCCGGGAGAAGAGTGCAGCTTCCCTGGTTCCTTTTTCCCGTAAATGAATACAAGTGACTTACCCACCCGGCCTTTCGCCAGCCTGATAAATAATAAGTGGGGGGTGGGGAGCAGCACCCGCAGCCGCAGCGCCTGGGGCATAATTTGTCCCAGTGCACAAAGGACAGCTGGGACACCTACACAGGAGGGTGGGGGTCCCCAGGCCTGTGGCCAACCCCTTGGCCTGGCAGTGAACTTGCGGCGGGGCGGATGCCGCAGCGGCCGCCGGGTGGTGAGCCCTCCCCTCCCTCCGTCCCTCCCTCCGTCCGTCCCCTCCCTCCGTCCCTCCGTCCCTCGCGTCTCTGCAGCTCCCGGGCTCAGCCCCCCGCCCGCACGGTTCTTGGGCACATTCTCACTAGCGCTCGCCAGGAAGCGGACACGTGTGCGCGGTGGCCACGGGAGGAGCGGGGGTGGAGCGGGGT
>NW_007726696.1:192201-212642 GCF_000696425.1 Galeopterus variegatus | reverse complement strand
GCCGCACCGGAGCCCTTGTCCCCGAGGCACAGCCTTTGTCCCCGCGGCGCGGCTTTTGTTTGCGCAGCTCCGCCCAGTGGGGGGGGACGATGGACCCAAGGGGCGCGGCGCAGGCACCTCACGTCCCCCAGACCTCAGCTGGGCGTAGGCATCCAGCAGACCGGGCTTGGAGGTGGGAGGGAGGCACGGGGGTCCGGGGGGAGAGGGTCACAGCCGCGGGCGGGGAGCGCTGCCTTCTGGAGCCCCGAGCAGCAGCGCCTCCCCCAGACGCACCCCCCGTTCCCCCACTGTGAGCTCCAGGGGCAGAAACTGTCTGCCCGGATCCCCACTGCCTGGCACGGGGCTGGCACGTGGTAGGCTGCGGTACATATTTGTGATATGAATGCGTGAATGAATGAATGAGTGAGTGCAGACGGGACACATCAAAAGAGCTTAATCCAGCTAAGTGGTCAGGAGAGCTTCATGGAGAAGGTGACTCTTCTGGTGAGACTTGAGCCTGAGCAGGCATGAGCTGGGCTGACGGATGGAAGGGGGTCCTGGGGAGACGGAGCAGCAAGGTCCCGAGGGGAGGGGAGGGATGGCTGCCTTTGGCCAAGGCTGTCAGTAAATTGCTGTTTTCACCATTTCCACCCCTAATGTCCAGATTCAGAACAAATTCCCCTGGGGCCTGACCCCCCAGGCCATTTGCATGGGACCCCTGTGTGGTCTGAGCAGGCCAGCTATTCATTAGGGGGGACATAAGGGGGACCTCTTTCAGGCTAGAGTAGGTAGGCAACTGCAGCGTTTACCCTGGAGACCATCTGGGGGGGGTGGTCTCTGGGAAATGTCACTTCTGTCTGCAGTGGGTCCTGTGGACACAAGCAGCAAGGGCTGTGCTGAGCTCGAAGAGCATGTGCTGTCTGTTTAGACTGTCTCAGCTTTGCCTGTGTTTGCAAGAAGAATAAACCGAGTCCATTCAACACTGCAGCCCTGGAGCTGAGGGGGTAGGGCAGGCCCTCATCTGGCCAAGGACACTGGGACAACTTTAAGTGACCCCTATCCCTGGAAGAGAAGGGAAGTGGAACTTTTGTGTGCCCCGTTCTCTCTCTCCTTGTTGCCATCTGATTCTCCCCAAGGCCAGGTTGAGAAGATTCAGGGTCCTGCTGTCCCCACCCCCACCCTGCTGCCCATCTTCTCGGAGCCTCACTAAGCAGCTTATACTTAGACTCTATTTTCAATTGTTTCTCGGGCAGCTGAGCCTCCTGCCCGGTGAGAGGACTGGAGTGAAATGTGGATGCAGCTTTCTTGGAGTCAGCGGGTCATCTGGGCAGGCCTCCTGTTGACCTTAGGGGTGGAGGAGGGACCTTGTCATCTCAGGCAGAGGGGGAGCTCAAACCTCATTATCCAGGTGCCTACTTCTCCCGCAAGCCTCAGGGCGGGGCGGACAGGTGCCCCCAGACAGCCTGCCCTCTGACCTCTGGGGCAGCCTAGTTCTGGGTTAGGTAAGACTGGAAGCCTCGCTCCTAGCTAAGGAGGTGGAGAGAAGGAAAGGCAAGATTTGGCCTCCAGTTTGACCTTCTGGTCTGACCAAGCCCTCTGTGCTAACAGACAGAAGATGTGTAGCTGGGGCGCTCCCCAGCTTTGGTCCCCACCTCTGAGCTGCCACCTTAGCTGGGCGAGGGCCTGTCCCTGACAGGTGGTTGTAGTCCCACTGGCCTCTCCCCTGCAGCCTAGGAGACCACACACTGAGAGAGACCAGAGGTGCAGTCCAGGGACAAGGGGAAAGGCCATTCCAGCCTCTGCAGCATCTTCCTCCCATAGTGCCACTCCAGGGCTTTCTTTTGTTTTGTTTGTTTGTTTTGTTTTGTTTGGCGGCTGGTCTGTAGGGTGGACTTGTGCCTGTTCCTCCTGGGCTGGCTCCCCGCAGACCCTTTCATTCCACCTTCCAGGCACTGGCAGCAGGGCCTCTTGTGTGATGCTGTAAGAGAAAGTACGGGGCACCCAGCAGAAACAGTATAAATTCCAAAGGCATCACTTTTCCCAGATGATGTGGGAGGAGGGACAAAAGTTCAGTAATTTAGTTGTTAGATAATTTAAAACATCACTGATTTGCTAAAACAAATACAGTTAGTTTTATGGAATGAAATACAAATTCACAAGAATTTTTAAGATGGTGCCAGTGAGCTGTCTTGACTTGGAAGCTCCCCGTCGCCTGCCTCTCGGAGCAGTTTGGGGAAGTTGGGGAAGCTCTGACATGGAGGCTGACTGTAAGTTAGAAGAGGCCCTGTCAGGAGCTGTCTGGCCACCACATGGAGCAGAGTCTGGGGCAAACATATGCTGGTTACCTTATGGGTCTCTGGGCACTTCTGTGCAGAGCAGACACCTAAGAGATGCTGGTAGCAGCAGAAAAAGCTGGTTTGACCCAGTCTTACACTCAGGACTTGAAGCTGAGTGGCCGCTCTGAGCCCGGCCAGCACCTTGCTCCAAAGCATGGTGTCCCTCCTCCTCATCAGTCTCTCCTGTTCCTGTGGGGTCCACGTCATTGCAGACTGGGATGGATGTCTGTCTGCCTGGGCCCACGTGCTATGCTGGGATGCTTTCCTTAGCACCACGGGGGTGGGAATCGTGTCAGCATCCAGTCCCCAGAGAGCATGTTAGCTATTAGGGCCCCCAAGAAGCCAGCCATTGCCCTGAGCCAGGGACCAAGGGACTTGGTCCTCAGATGCTTCCTGGGGAAGTGACTTCCTGCTGTTTGCCGCTGGGGCCACACCAAATGGATTTGTGTGGAGCTCCTCCTGCAGCACGGAGTGGGCCATCTTGGAGCTGGCCCTCACCTAGCCTCCTTGCAACAGTGACAGATGGTGCCCTGCAGAGAAAAGGCACTCAGGAGAAAGCTCAGCCTCTCTGCAGAGGCCGAGGAGGCTCCCCTCTGCCTCCTCTCCGGGCTGTTAGGGCAGGAAGCAAAGGCGGCAGCGTGGAGGAAGCCCCAGGCCTCGGGCAGACGCAGGCTGCTCTTGCAGGACGGGCTTCCCCTCATCCCAAAGCTTGAGGGCAGGAGGCTCAGACCCTCCAGTGGTCCGTGTCAGTCAACATTTCCTTGACCACTACGTTCATTTCCTGTGGCTGCTGTACAATTACCACAAACTAGGTGACTTAAAGGAGAAATGTATTGGCTCACAGTCCTGGAGGCTGCAAGTCTGAGATCACGGTGTCTACAGGGCCAGGCTCCCTCTGAAGGCTCTAGGGGAGGCTCCTCCCCAGCCTCTTCCAGCCTCTGGTGGCTGCCGGCAATCTTGTCGCTCTTTGGACTGTGAGGGCATAACTCCAGTCTCTGCCTCTGTTGTCACATGTACGTCTTCCCTCGGCGTGTGTTTATTTTCTCTTTTTTGGAAGAACACCAGTCATTGGGGTAGGGCCCGAGCCCACCCAATCCAGTGGGAACTCATCCTAAGTAACCGTATCTGTAATTAACTAACGACAAAGACCCTATTGCCAAGTGAGGTCACATTCAGAGATTCTGGGTAGACACAAACATTTGAGGGACACTCTTCAACCCAGCACACCACCTAGTCCCCAGAGGACTTCAGAAAAGAACCGGCCCTCAGGCCTCGCTGAAGGCACCACTGACCCACAGAGAACACCAGAAGCTTCCCGAGGCCCGCGCCACACGGGCTGTCCCGTGTGCTTTGGGAGGGATGCCGTGAGGAAGGCGCTGCTCCCGGGCTCTGGAGCTGGCTCGTCCTCCATTAGGGAGTTAAAACGCACGACCCTGTACTCAAGGGTGGCATGTTTTCGTGTGGCAGGACGTGCAGCTGCAGCCAACGCTGATCGAGGGTTTATTTTGTGAACAGTGGCACGAATTTGGGGAAGGGCAGAGATGGGAAAGACCAGGTCCTGCCCCGGGGACATGGCAGGACAGAGGGGCCTCCCTCATCCACCTGCCACCGACACGCTGACCGGCGTGGCTCTTGCCAAGGTCACAGCACATCCTTGTTGCCCCCATGGCCTGTGTGGTCCTCATTCAGCTTGAGGACTCCGGCAGGACAGAGGGTCCTCCCTCATCCACCTGCCACCGACACGCTGACCGGCGTGGCTCTTGCCCAGGTCACAGCACATCCTTGTTGCCCCCATGGCCTGTGTGGTCCTCATTCAGCTTGAGGACTCTCAACACCTCTGAGCCTGATGACCACCCCCTTCCCCTCGTGAGGCCCTGTGACAACGGGCATTGTGACGCCACACTCTCCTCCAAGTCCCCTAATTTCTCTCCTTAACTTCCCAGTTTCTGTCGCCAACTCCTCCTTCCGGAACGTCCTGTAAGTGTCCATATGGCTGGCTCTCTCCTGGACTGCAGTCTTCTCCCTTTGCCCGCTCTCCCTGGGCGCTTATCCCCACCCAGGGCTTGCTTTCCCATCTATCGGGGCACACCAGCCACTGTCCCTTTGCATCTCTTCTTAGATCCAGAACCATCCATCTAACTGCACATATGACAGCTCAGCTCAGATGTCTCTTGGGCAAACCAACGTGTCCCAAATAGGGCTCAAAACCGTTCTTTTGTTGCCACCCTCCACCCCCTCCAGCCCTCCCTCTTCTACAACATTCCCGACCTCGGTGGGTAATCCCACCCAGAAACCCGGGAGGCATCCCTGAGGTCCCCTGCTCGCTCCCTCCCCACATCCCAGCACCAGCCTTGCTTTTCTCTCCTTAATTTCTCTCGCATTCTCTACTCTCCGTCCTCCCTGCCACCACTGTAATCCAGCCCCAAATAATCTCGCACGTCCTAACCAGTCGTCTGGCCTCCTTCCACTGGAGCCGTCCATTCCTCCACTGCCCAGTAAATACGCACTAAGCGTCTGCTAGGTGCCAGGCACTGTTCTGGGCTCCAGGGACTCTATTCTCTAGTTGGGGAGAAAGACAACAAGTCATAAAGGAAAATATCAGACCATGGTAAGTACTGGGCAGGGAACGTAAACTGGTGGTCTGGGAGAGGGTAGCAGGGGACTACTTTAGGTTGGGGGTCACAGGAGGCCTCTATGAGAAGGCAATATTGATGCTGGCGTATGAACGACGGGGAGGAGCCAACCACACTAAGGTCATGGGAAGAACATTCCAGGCAGAGAAAATAGCAAGAACGGGCCCCAGGGAGAGAACTAGCCTGGCATGTTGGAGGAGCTGAAGAGGCCACTGTGGCTGGAAGAGAGGGAAACGGGAAGGGGCTGGTGGGGGACTGTCAACCAAACAGGGAGCTGGGACTGTATCCTGAGGTCAATGCGAGCCACAGGCGATGAGTTGGCATGCTCAGGTGTATGGTTAAGCAGGCGAGTTGACCTGCTCAGGTGTACGTTTTCAAGACCACTCCAGCTGCTGTATGGAGAACGAATCGTGCCTCCCCTTGCAGGGAGACCACCCCAGAGGCTCTTGTATTAGTGTAGAAAAGAGCTGACGGTGGCTCAGATGGGACTGGTAAGGATGAATCCTGAGAGCCACGGAGGACTTGGGGTACGTTTGGAGCTCAAGTCTAGGGTCTCCTGATGACTTGAACATGGAGGATGAGAAAGAGGTCAATGACTGTAGCACCTGGATTTGGGGCTTGGACAGCTCAAGGGACCAGGGACCATCTCCTGAGATGATGAAATTTGAAGAAGAAGCAGGTTTGGGGGGTAGGGGATCTAGAATTTGATTTGGGTCATGTTTGTGTTGATAGCCTTATTAGAGACCCCACATTCACAGTTGGGTTTGAAAGTCTAGAGGCCAAGGAGACAGAGCTCAGAGATGGCATTTAAAGTCATGGATCTAAAAGCCACTGCTCCACAAAAGAGTGTAGGTGAAGAAGGGAAGAGGCTACAAGTAGGTCAACCATGGGCTGACCAATATTTGGATGCCAAGCATAAGAGGAGATGGCAAGAGAGGCTGAGGAGGAAGGAGGCCCAGGAGGATGGGATCCCGTGGAGGCTGAGAGAAGAGGGCATTTCAGAAAGAGGACGTGGTCAGCCATGTCAGATGCCCAGTGCAGAGGTGGAGAAGAGCATCGCAGGCAGAGGGAACCATGTGCGGGAGGACCGTGAGGCAAGAGGGAGCTCCGTGCCTTTGCACAACTCCCAGAAGTGGCTGAAAAATTCAGACACGGTGGTGCCAAGCCTGTCGTGAGCTCAGAGCCACAGGCTGCCCTGGTCTGGGGCAGGATAGGAGGGAGCAGGAGCCTCTCAAGACTGTGACCTGGCTCAGGAGAGCTTGTGCCTCCCACGGCCCCCACCCACTCCCTGTGCGGCAGGAGGAAAGGCCTCAGGCCCCTCTTTTCCTGCCTGCACCTCTGGTGTTGGTCTCACCACCGTTTGATAGGTCTGCAGGGCCCAGGAAGGTAGCCTCCCTGTCCCTAGGCTCCTGGGGGTATCCGCAACTGCTCTGAACCCCAGGGACAGATTCCCTCTTCATTGCTCCCCACTGGGGCACAGGGGCTGGAGGTGAGCCCCAAAGAAGGAACAAACTGTGACTAGTCCCCAAATGGTGTGTTGATGTCAGACCCAGTGGAGACGGCTCTAGGCCCCTGCCCACCTGTCGTTGCTGGAATGCGGGAATCCTGCAGATGGGCCGGAACACAGCCTGGCAGGCTGCTTGGGCAATTACGCCGTAGCTCTTAAATCAATTACATCGGACTCCCATTATCCTACCATGTCATTTGGATGCAGGTCAACTCTTCTCCAGAAAGCATAGCCTTGAAGAAAGGTCTCTTGGCAAAGCTGGGACCCCAGAGAGACCAGCAAGTCCTGGGATGTGGACAGTCCAGACCAGCGTTCAGGCTCAGAATCCATCTTCCTGGAAAAGAATCGAGATGCCAGTCCGTTATGCAGCGGTGGGGAGAAACGGTCCTGAGACCGTGAGACTCAGAACATCAGCAGCAAGGAAGAGAAGGGTCTGGGGAGGGTGGGGGCTGGTGCAGCCTCTGGGAGGGACCGAGTTACTGGAGGTCCCGGAGCAGGTGAGAGGAGGCACCTGCTACCCAGTCCAGCTCCACACAGGACTGAGAGGGCGACGCAGAGCATGAGGCCGGGGCTGAGAGCAAGGCCCTCTCCTTTTAAAATCTCCTGTAAATACATGCATTTCTGAGCCCTTTTGAGCAGCCCAGTGACTTTATCGCCCACCTCTGTGACACCAGGACATTCAAAATAGTCTTTGACAGGCTGAAGACTGGCTTCCTCCACTGCAGTAATCTGCAACACACTTTCCACCTGCTGTGAATTCAAAGTCCTTTGAGAAAACAAAAGTCAGGGACAGGTATGTGTCATATGTTCCATACTGAATAAGAATGACAGTGGCAGAGTGAAAATAGTCGATACACCAGGACAAACTTAGAGTGTTAGAGAGTTATAACTGGAAGGAACCTCAGTTGTCACATAGTCCAACCTCCTCATCCTTCTGGAAGGAACCTGGGCCCCAAGAAGAGCAGCGACTTGCCCCAAACCACTGCTGAATCGGGACGGAAGCCACCTCCTGACTCCGAGGTGTTTTTAAGAGTCAGTGGCAGAGTGAAAATAGTCGATATACCAGGACAAACTTAGAGTGTTAGAGAGTTATAACTGGAAGGAACCTCAGTTGTCACATAGTTGGCAGAGTGAAAATAGTCGATACACCAGGACAAACTTAGAGTGTTAGAGAGTTATAACTGGAAGGAACCTCAGTTGTCACATAGTCCAACCTCCTCATCCTTCTGGAAGGAACCTGGGCCCCAAGAAGAGCAGCGACTTGCCCCAAACCACTGCTGAATCGGGACGGAAGCCACCTCCTGACTCCTGGTGCAGCATCTTCTCTCTTCTATCTGCTTCCCCTTCTCCACCCCACAGCCAGATTCACCTACACTCCGAAGCCGGACACAAGGGTGGAAGAGAAAGGAGCCATCAGGAACCCGGGGCCATGTGCTGGGCTGCAGTTTCTATGCAAGGTCAAGGTTTGCCACAGGTGTCCTGGCTGAACGAGCTGATACTCTTTCTCGGCATTTGCACCGATGAGAGAGGGGACAGTGATCTGGCTCCCACCATGGGCTCCAAGTTCCTCATCCACAGGGACCCGTTCTTACATCGGCAGAAGGAGAAGTCTGCAGTGGAGGCCCCCAAGCATTTTTTCTGCTACCAAAGCCCAAGATGTGCTGAGATGTGAGCAGAGAACTCTGCCCCAGCCCCTCACCCAATATGGTGGTGTGTAGAACTGGTAACACCTTGCCTCACTTCAGTGACACCAAGCTGCATCCACTGGTCTTGGGACACCTGGGACAGCTGGCAGTCTTCTGAGCCATCGTGATTGTCTCTTTCAGCAAAACCCGCCTCCTGATGCAGAGCTGCCCACGGAGGGGTAACAGCGGCTGGTAGCCGAGTGCTCCCCACCTGCGGGGCCCTGCCCAGGAAGCATGAACGTGTGCTGACTCACTCAGATCTCCCAACAATCTATAATGTCTCCATTCTACAGGTGAGGACACTCGGACGCAACAGTGAGCAGGTGAATCAGATGCAGTGGTCTGACCCTGTCGGCTGCCCTTGACCTCCACCCCGTGAGAGTCTTCCTGAGTCCCTCCTCCCTGTTATGGCCACCGCCTTGTGGCTGCTCCCCCCGTCTGCCCCTCAAAGGGTGCCTTCTTTATACTCGGCTTTCCCCATCACCCTTTGTAAACGCCTCCAGCGGCAATTCTTTCTTCGTGATCATTTATTCAGTAACGGTTCATGGAGTCCCCATTAGGTGCCAGGCACTGCACCAAGTGGTAAGGAGCAGAATGGATGGAGGGACCGAGGCGGTTCCTGCCTGCACCGAGCTTACTGTCTGGTAGAAGAGAAATCAGACCTGGCCACCAAGCCTTTGCACACGCCGGCATCTGGGGAGTTTACAGCGGGGGGCGGGGCGATTTCTCAGGGAGGTCTGGGAGGGATTTCTTGAAGAAATGACTCTAGAACCAAGATCTGAAGGATGAGTTAACTCCATGAAGTGAGAAGGCAAGAATATTCCAGGCTAAGGGAACAGCGTGCATGGAAGCTCTGCGGTGGGGGGAGCCCTGTGAGTGTAAGGGGGTGAGGTGGGGATGGAGCAGCAGATGGGGCTGGACGGGGCACTTGGGGACAGGCCAGGCTGAGGAGCCCTGGCTTCCCCCTAAGGACAGGGACGCCACTGAGAGTTCGAGGGGCAGTAATGTGACCAGGTTTGCTTTTCAAGTGCACTTGTTTGCTGCGTAGGGAACAGATCGAAGGAGGGCCAGAGCGGGTGAGGGTGGACGAGTTCATCGTCCAGGCTGGAGATGATGGCGCACTTGGCAGTTCTGGGGAGAAGGGGACACAGTCAAAAGACATCGAGAAGGTGGCACCAATAGGACTTGTGGGTAGATGAGCTGCGGGGACTCCAGATCATCCACCTCGGAGGAGAACCTATCATGAGTTGGGTTGAGTTTAAGGGGCATCTGTGTGAAAAGTCAATGGCAAGTGGATGTAGGCTCCAGAGCTCAGAGAAGCCTATGGGCAGGAGAGAGGTCTGTGAGATGTCTGCATGCAGGAGGCACTGGATGAATGGGTCAGCAGATGCGAACAAAACTGACCAGGGTGAGAATATAGTTGAGCCCTGAGGCCAAGGACTTTTGTCTTAATTATCGTCCTGCTCCAACACCTGTTATAGGGAAGCCAGGAACACAGTAGGTTCTCAAAAAATGTTTCTTCAAGGGATGGACGGACAGGTGGATGGACAGACCGCCCAGTGGTGTCTCTGTGACCATTGTCCTCACCTCTGATTGAGTTCAGCTTTACGCTGCAGCAGCCCTGATGTCAGAACCAGGCTGGGGAGGATGTCCAGAAGTGACCAGACACCATCGCCCCTTTCCTGGCCTCTCTGTCGCTGTTGGGCAAGTGACCCAAGACAAGAACGCAAAAGCTTGACCTTAAGCTACTTCTTTATTAAATGTGCCCTGAGGCTGCCTTCAGAACTTTTAAGGGGCCACACGGTGAGAAGAGAACTCTCCCTTCGGCTCACTGCAGCTGGGAAAGGAAGGAAAAATGTAATTCTCTTCCCTGAGCTGCTCAGACCTATCTACCCTCTGGGCCTCAGAGAAGAAGTGGACTTCCCATCCAGGTCCTTGGCAAGTCCCTGCATGGTGTGTCACAGTCCAAGGGGCCTGGATGAGGGCCTCGTCTGACTCTCTGTAACTCCCCTGTCACCTGACCAGTCCCACCTTAGCCTGCTGAATGAATGAATGAGTGAATGAATGAATGGGCGTGTAGCAGAGTCAGGGGCCATGAAAACCTCCCTATCCACACCCATCGCCATGGAATCCCGCTGCACCAGAACACGCTGGTATGACAGTGACATTAACCACCAGCCAGGCCCCATGCCTAATGCTTCACGTATATGACCCTGCTGAAGTGTCACAGCACCCACCTCCTTTGGCATTGTGGCCTCAGGTTGTCATTCTCAGGCAAGCACCCCACCCCCCAGCTGGATCATAAATCATTACAGAAAAAGCAGCCTTGGTAGAAGAGGATCCGCCCGCCCACCCATGATTCAGTGGTACCTGCTGAGCCCCAACCACCTGAGGTGCACTCTGCTGGAACCGAGGCCTTAACCATCAGCTAAGCGTGCCCCCGCCCCCCAGGAAAGGCAGCCATAATGGCAGGTTCCAAGTGTTAGGGAAGGCATGAGAGTGGAAGGGGGAGTCCCTCTGTGCCCCATCAAGAGGGGAATGCACTGGACAGGGGCTGATCTTGTGTGAAAACTGTAATGTTTGTTTGCCAGAGTGCTCTTCATATGTAGACAGAATGGGCAAGTTAGAGGGAGCGTAATCCGCATGAGATCACTGTCACTTCTGACACGAGTTGCAAGTTCGGGTCTCCCCGAGTCCACCCTTAGCTTGGATAATTCACTAGAAGGACTCACAGAACTCACTGAAAGCTGTGGTACTCACAGCCACAGTTTATTACCTCAAAAGAATACAGATTAAAATCAACCAAAGGAAGAAGTGCACAGGGTAGGGTCCAGGAGGGCACCAGACATGGAGCTTCTGTTGTCTTCTGCCGGTGGGGTCATGAATATTGTTGCTTTCCTGGCACTGATGTGTGACAATACTCACAGAGTACTGCCAACCAGGGAAGCTCTCCCAAGCCTCAGCGTCCAGAGTTCTTATAGGGCTCTGTCTTGTAAGCTTGATTGATCACCCATGAGGCTGGTCTCAGCCCAGCCTCTCCAGAGCCAACTGATACCACATGACCCAAAGCCCACACAATAAATCACATTGTTGGTCTTTCTGGCACAGCCAGCCCCCACCCTAAAACCATCCAGTGTGGCCAACCATTATGCTAAATCATATTGTTAGATTACCCTGTGACCCAAAGCCCCCAGGAAAACAAAGACACTCCAATCAGGCTTGGCATCCCAAGGGGTTAGAGATCACCTCCCAGAAGGTAGGACAAAGGCCAGGCCTCTCTTTGGGGAAGGTTAAATACTACACAGAATGACATCCCCTCCCTCTGCTGGCCCCACCTGCCCTCACCCGCCTCCCCTATTCCTCACTCCAGAGACCAGATGCTTTTTGGTATCTTCATTGAGGGAGGGAGATGGTTGTGTGTCCAAGGTGTATTTTGTGGTAGTGTTTTTAAAGCATTGCCCCTACACAGTATTGTGCAGTATTCAGCAATTCTTTGGGGCCAAAGAACACATAAGAAAAATAAGTTGGGTGAATACTTGGTCTTCCGCAGAGAATATTGTGCAAGGCTCAAGTTTTCCTGGGTGGAGATGTGAAATTAACTAGATCACAGATCAGTGCACCTAAAATTGAAATTAAATGGGAAATTCCAGGAGCCTTTGACTGCTAAGGTCATTGTGCTATCATGTCATTTCGCCATGGCCCGTGCTGCTCTGGAAAGAAACCTGCATCCCATCTCCATGGTGCAGACCGCACCCCAGGCCCCACCAACGTTCTTCTCTCAGTAAAGTGTTCTCCTGATGGTTCCATTTGCTGTTGTAGGGATGTGAGCAGCTCCATCCTGCCCGCCCTCTCTCTGCCTCTCTTCTCTACACCTCTCCTCTCCTGTGCTGGGGGCTGGGAGCCTGAAGGAGGCCCTAGAACCAGCGTCCCCTCCTCCACAGTCACCGTCCTCCAGCAGTGCTCCTCTTCCATTCCCCAACATGGATAGATGGATCTGACCTCACAAATTGTGACCATCTGGATACAGATGGGGATCTCAGAGCCAGGGTGGGGCCTGGAAAAGAGCATGCCTTCTCAATAATTTACCTTTAAGGGGAAGGAAGGGCATATGAGAAGCAGCATTCAGTCATCTCCTACAATGTTAACAATTAAGTGTGATTCTTAAGGCATAAAAAATGCATCAATGCTCTAATCATATAAGCTCGATGATGTTTATTAGAACATCGGAAGGCCTGCTCTGGGTCACCCAGGGAACAGCTAAAGCCAGTGGAAGCGGGTGTGTAGTTCCAAACAGGGTGTGCACAGAGGTGTTATGGAGCCAGCCCAGACATGCTGCAGACATGGGCCCCACAAGGTTGGGCCTGATGCATTCGAAGCCCCCAGTGCCCTGGAACTTGGAAATGACTGTTGCATTTAGAGCAGCAGGAAAGAGCAAGCTCTGAGCAGAGTGCAGGAGTACAGCAGAGGGGGTCTGCAGCTCCAGGGCCTCCAGTTAACTCTCAAAGACATTATTCCTCCCCTCGTCCATTCTCAGTTTCTTAATTCCCAGTAAGAAAGTGAGTGGGTGCTCGGGTCACATTTGGTGAAATGTCCAGGCATTATTCCACGCCACTTGAAAGGAAGGATCATTGGGTAAGGCTGCGTTTCTGTTGCTGCTCTGGAGACAGAGCACTATCCAGGAATTTCACCTTGGAAATGGACGCTGCTTCTCAGGCCTGGGGGACAGTAGAGCCAAGCAAGGGACAGACTCAACATCACTGGTTCCAGAGCCAGTGAGCTGCTGGCCTGCATGGGGGTGTGTCTGCACCCTGGGAGGCCACAGTGGAGAAGTGGCCTAGGGTGTCAAGGAGAGACCAGCAGGGGCACACGTGTGCATAACATGTCTGCTTTTCCTTGGCCACTGTTTTGTTTTTCTCCGTGATGGCATTTAGCGCCGAAGGTGTCTGCAGCTCTCCCTGAACTAAATGTGTTGGCTCTGCCTGGCCAGGCACAAGAGATGGTTGTCATTTAGAATGCTCTCGCACATCTTGAGGCCGTCCTTTTTGACTGCTCTTTTTCCTTTTGGTAACACAGCAAAAACCCTCCCCTTGTGACCTTAGGGCTTATTACTCTTAGGTCGTAGCTAGTTGCTTCCCTGAAAGGGGAACTTTCCAGCTGTCATTTCACTGGTGCCTGGTGGCAGCTGAGGGCATGGTGACTTCAGAGTGGTTTTCACATGTCTGGGGCTTTCGACACTTGTCGCCTTGAGAGAACACACTTGTTTCTCTTTAATCAGACCCCCATTTTAAAACAAAACAACAACAAAAAAAGACAAGTGGTATCTATTTAATCAGATCCCCACATTGAAAAGAAGTAAGTGCTGTGTAAAAAAAGCACATCATGACAGTTTTGATAAGTGCATTTTTTGAGTGTTCCTTTCCGATTAAAATGCCCATTCATAATTGTGACTCTGCTGGGCCCCAGGGTGCACAGAATCCTCCTTGAAGGCTCAGCTGGGTTTTTCTGCCTCCCGGGAAGGCTACCTGCAGCCCCATGGGACTTGTGATGCTCTCTCAGACAGGAAGCCTGGGGCTTCCTGAGGGCCTCTCCAGGAAGACTGAGGCCCTGATTTGGCAAGAGTGGCCTTGAATTGGGAGCCCTAGAGGAGTCTGTGGCAGCCCACAAGCTCTGCACAGGAGGGTCTGTGAGCCCTTAGGTAAAAAGGTGCGTGAAAGCGTGGGGATTTATGCTTGAAAGAAAGAGCTTGTCTTAGTCCTTAGGCGCAGGCTGGGCTGGGCAGGCCGTTGAGTTAAAAGGCATGTGGTAAGGGGTCTGGGCCTGGATCCTCTCATCTCCGCTTTCCTGAATGGCTGCAGAATGGGATTTGGTTAGGGCACCTCTCCTCTGTCTCTGTGAGATTACTGGCTAACCGCTTCACATGGCTACTGTGCATGCAGGGAAGGCAAGCTCATTTTAACAGCACAGGAAGTAAACCATGGCAGGAAAGGATCTGCCACTCCAAAAGATCCCAGAGCACATCGTGAAGACAGTAGAACCCAAAGAAATCATGACTTTCCTGGTTCTATTCCCCGAGCCCTCACCTCACTGAGCACCCACCAGGCCCTGGGCTACCCACTCAACGTCCGTTATCCAATTACATCCTGGCCGTACTTCCAGGAGGTGTTTTCATCCCCGTTCTACTGACAAGGAACCTGAATCTGAGGGGCCAGTGACTTGTCCTGTGTCACACAGCTGGGGATTCAAACTCAGGGCTGTCTGACACTAAAGCCCCTTGGACACTCGATCACCATTGGTTCCACTGCCTGAATTTATTCTGGATGATCTGCCTTTGGCACTCTGCTGCCCCTCGAGAGCAGAGTTGTCGCTGCATCCCCCACCCCCACTTCAATACAGATAATAGCCATGTATTTTATCATCCAACATGTGTATAATACTGGGGGGGTTGGAGGGACTCTTGGGGGATGGACGGGCTGTATAAGGCACTAGGGAGAACAAGTTGAAAGTGGTTTCACTCAACTTGTTTGGATTCTCTTCCTATATTAAGTCCCTTAAGAAAGATCTGCAAGTTCTTGGGCTGATGGCAAATGCCTCTCTCCCTCCAGATTAGAGATGATGGCCTTTCCAGGCTGATCCCAACCATGGTGTGCCCTGGTAGCCAATGCCTTTTCTCCCCACCGTCCCCTACTGTGCCAATTATTTATTGCTGCATAACAAGCCACCCCACAGCTGAGTGGTTCGAAACAAGAATATATTAATTCTCTTGACACTGTGGGTTGGCCGGACTCTCTCGCACAGCTGCACTCATGGGACCAATCATTTTGAATCCAGAGTCCCTGCAGCCGAAGCACAGGGGCAGCTGCTACGTCAGGTCTGTGACCTCCTCTAAGTGGCCTTAGACCTGTCCCTTTTGCAGTAACAATGGATTTAAAAGAGTTATGTTGAGGCTGTAGTTCGACGTCATTTTACAGAGGAGGAAACTGAGGCACCAGAAGGGAAAGGAACTTGCCACACAGGTAGTCAGTGGTGGCACTGGAACCAGAGCCCAGGCTGCTAACCCCAGGCCAGGACCTTCCCCCACCCTCAGCACCTCCCTCATACAGGCAGCTAGGGGCCCTGACCAAGGACATCTGCCGCAGCTGGAGGTATCTGAGGCTCTCTGCAAAGCCAACCTTCGTGATCTTGAGGGAGAACCCCACATTCAGGATGCTGTTCTCTCCAGGATCCGCAGCTGCCAAGGAGGCAACTTTGGCAGGTGGGAAATTGGTGGACTCACCACTGGCTCTTTCACAGCCTTCCAGAAGCACCATTAGAAATGGCCTGTCTTCTGAGCTCCTTCTGCCCTGGGAGTCACTGTCAAGGACCTCAGGGACTCCCTGTGCCAGTCTCTTCTCTCATCACAGGGTCATAGGGAAGGACGCTGTCTATCCAGATTCTCCACCTGCCACCATACGCCACAGAGGGCTCAGTGACCAGGGATGGACCAACTCACTGGGGGGACTGGGCCTCAGGCCCACCTGACCTGGGCCCACCTTTTCCTGTGGGTCAGTCTTTTCTAGAGTTAGAGCCACTGATTTCTTCTCTATACTTCTTCATTCTCTTTCTCTCCTCCTTTGTGTGTGTGCTTTACAGCTTTATTGAGATATAATTAGCATACCGTACAATTCGTTTAAAGTGTACAACTCAAAGTTTATTAGTATATTCATAAGGTTGTGCAGTTATCACCACAAACTAATCTTAGAACATTTTTATCCCTCCCCAAAAGAAATCCCCGTATCATTAACAGTCACTGCCCATTCCTTCCTGGCTCCTCTCCCACCCCACCCCAGCCCTAGGGAACTATTAATCTACTAGCTGTCTCTATAAACTTGCCTGTTCTGGACATTTCCTATAAATGGAATCACACAATGTGTGTGGTCTTATGTCTGGCTTTTCTCATTTAGCACGTTGTTTTCAAGGTTCATCCCCAATGTAGCATGTATCAGAACTTCATTCCTTTTTATTGTCAAATTCATAGGACTGGACATCTGTTTTCATTTCTCTTGGGTATATACTTAGGGGTGGAATTGCTGGGTCATATGATAACTTTACGATTAACCTTTTGAGGAGCTGTCAGACTGTTTTCCACAGTGGCTGCACCATTTTACATGCCACCAGCAGTGCATGAGGGTTCTGTTCTTCCATGTCCCTGACGACACTTGCTATTGTCCGTCTTTTTTATTATAGTCATTCAGTGGGAGAGCAGTTGTAGCTCATTGTGGTTTGATTTGCATTTCCTCAGTGACTTTGATTCCCTCAGATGATGAGAATCCTTTCATGTCCCTTTTTGTCATTCATGCATCTTTGTTGGAAAAATGTCTATTCAGATCCTTTGCCCATTTTTTAAATTGGGTTATTTGCCTTTTATTTTTGAGCTGTAAGAATTCTTTTTATATTCTAAATACAAGTCTCTTATCAAATACATGATTTGCAAATATTTTCTCTCTTTCAGTGAATTGTCTTTTCACTTCCTGATGGGTGTCCTTTGAAACAGAAAAGTTTTACTTTTTTTTTTTTTCCTTTTTGTCTTTTTTACTGACCGGTGACGGGATCGCAACCCTCAGTGTTGCACCCGCACCACGCTCAACCAGTGAGCGGGAACCGGTCTCCACATGGGATCCAAACCCTCAGCGGGAGCGCCACCGTGCTCGCAAGCAGCACACTCTCCAGTGCACCACCGGGCCAGCCCAAAAGTTTTACATTTTGATAAAGTCCAATTTATATTTTCTTTGGTTGCTTATGCTTTTCACATCATGTTTAAGAAGCCATTGCCAAATCCAAGGTCATGTAGATTTGCTGCTTTTTTTTTCCCTAATAGTTTTATAGTTTTAACTCTTCTATTCAGTTCTTTGATTCACTTTTTTTATTTCTATAGGCAGTGTGAGGTAGGAGTCAACTTCATTCTTTCGCATGGGATATCCAGTTGTCCCAACCTCATTTGTGGAAAAGACTCTTCCTCCAGTGAATTGCCTTGTCTCCCTAAGCTGTGGCTTTTTAAAACTATTTTTACTTCTCAGTGCCTTAAAGATCAACTAAATATGTACCTTGCACTTATTTTTAAATTGTCACTTAGTTTGAGCAGACTTTTACTTAATTTTTTTATTGGAAGTTGATAGATGCAGAAACATATTTGGTTTCTTAGACAGGAGAGATTAGGTTATGCTACATAACAAACAATTTGATCTCAGTGGTTTATTTCTCACTCATGCTACAAGTTCAATGCCAATTGGTAGGAAGGGCTGTACTCATCAAGGCCACTCAGGGACCTAGGCTGGTAAAGGCCACTCTTCATATATACGAGCTTTCACGATTGCCAGGGCTGGGTGAAAGAATGTGGTGGGCAAGTGACTGGTTCTTAAAGCTTCCCTCTGTCATGACGCATGTCACTCTTACTCACATTTGATTGGCCAAAGAAAGTCACACGGTCAAATCTAACTTCAGAGCATTAGGGCCAGTGCAAAGTACCCTAAGGATGACAACCAGATATATTTGATGTATAATATTAATGACTGTTATTTTGCTGGAGTATATTGAATGAAATCAGCTGATTTGGACTTTCCATTGTGCATCTCAAACTTTAAGTAATCATTGTAAGAAAACTCTTTTGTAGACATTTCCAGACTGTTCCCTTAAAGAAATGGTATCTAAATAACTGTAAGAGTTTTTTGGTGTTTGGAGTGGGGTGGAATGAGCACAGGCTCGGAACTTGAAACCCAGATCTGCTGCCTTCCACCTGCCTGTGGCTTTGGGCACGTTATCTGACATCTTGGGGCCTTTGTCTTATCCTCTATACAATATCCTACTTGCAGAAGAATTAGGAACAGTGTATGTGCATGCCTAGTACAACAGCAAACAGATTACAGGCATCAGCAAACTGTAGTTCCCTTCCTCCTCCTCTGTGACAGGATCTGCCCCCTTGGTTCATTCATCCTGAGACCCTCAGCAGAGGTTAGGGCTGGGACGATGGCTCACTGTATTTGCTTTTATGGACAAAAATTGCACTTGGTCTTGGCGCTGCCAAGTGGATGCATAACTGAGTAAAGTTTTCTTTTTCTCTATTTAAAAAATGACGCAGGTACTCAAAGCCCCATAAAAACCCAGTGTAATAACGTGCTTACATGCATACCTTACCCTTTCATTTTATAACTTAGAAGGAAGGAACGTGACCTACAAGCATTCAGCTCTAGCATGCTGTCAGAGCTCTGAGCTTGCTTCAGAAGCATCCAGCTCACCCCACCCCAGCTCCATGCACGGGCCCAAGGAGGACTCTTCTTCCTGCAGTGTAGTGGGGACTCAGAGTGGCAGGCCTTCCAGGAGGAGAATGAGCCTAGCTGAGGAACAGTAAGAGGACATTCCCACTGTAGAAATGTCACCTCAGGCTTCCTGAAAGGAAAGCCCCAGGCTGCTGACCCCAACCCTACAGGCAGGGCTTGGCCAATGCCTTCGGTGCTGCAGCAGCCAGGACCCCACCCATCTCGCATTCCAGGTGGACATGGGGCTGCTGGAGGAAAGGTAGGCGTTATGGGTTCTGCTGAGACCCCTTCTCAAACAGTTGAGATGTTCAGGGCTGAGTCCTGCCTCTGCCTTAGAGGAAAAAAAAAAAAAACAGGAAAAAGAACTTCTCCACCTGAGAGATAGAAAAGACTGGAGATTCCTTCTCTTTAGCTGGGGTCCAGGTGCCCAAACCTGAATCCAAATCTTCATGAGTTCCCTGGCGCTTTAGAATATAAAGGCAAGTGTGTCCCCTCATCTTCTCCCCTGCTGGTCGCTATTGCTCACAACCCATTCAGAGCAATTCCACAACTATTAGCTGAGCACTTACAGTGTGCCCAGCCAGCATCGTGCAAGGTGTCAGGATTAAGTAAGACTTTGTGCCTGTTCTCAAGCACATTAGGGTTGTCTTGCTCTTAGCTAATAACAAATAACTTTTAGAAACATGTTTTATTAACATATGATATACATATGGAAAGTTGCACATATCCATAAATATGCAGCTCAGTGAATTTTCACAAACTAAAATCATTGCCCAGGTCAAGAATAGAACATCACCAGAAACCCAGAAGTCACCACCCCTCCCCAGCCTCCAATCAGTACTCACCACGTTGACTTAGCAAAGTTAGCAATGATAGCTAACTTTGAATGTACATTATGTGCCAGGCACTGGCATAAGCCCTTTCCATCTATTGATTCATTTAATTCTCACCCCATAGATAGGAAGGCACAGAGTGGGGCACACAGGTAGCAAGTGGCAGACTCTGACTTTGAACCCAGGCAGTTTGCCTCCAGAGCCAGTGTGTCTTTGACATTCATTGCTTCCCCTAGAAACAAACAGAACCTACTCACGGTGTGCTGCAAACCAATACACAGCAATGCTCCCAGGTCAGAGCCCTGAGAGAGTCCAGAAAAACCTTAGAGAATGGGGAGCTTTGAGCCAGGTCTTAGTGAATGAATGGGAGTTCCCCCAGCAGATAGAGAGGCAGTGCAGAAACAGAGTTGGGGAAGTTCAGAGGTCCAGTGTGGTCAAGTGGGATACAGGCACATGGGGGTGGGAAAATGGACTCAGCAGGATTGTGAATATTCCTTTGCCAGAGCAGGCTTTGGGACAGGAGAGGGACATGCTCAGTTTTAGAGTTGGTGGCCAGCCCCCGAGTGAGACCATACCCAACCTGCTTGCTTCCCTGGCTCAGAGGTGTGGGCACAGGATAAGACCCGACCTCCTCAGGATGTCCTTTGCTTGGCCTCTAACCGGACGATTCAAATATTGGCTGTGGCACAGGCTCAATGGCTGTGCTAAATTTTGTGTTCGTTGCCGTGTGTGTTTGGGTAGGGTCAAAAAAGAGACCGCACCTTCATCTTTGAGACTCATTTTAAACCCGCTGGCAGAAAGGAGACGCAATCAATTTTCATGATAAGTGACCTCATCTCAAGTCTGTGTGCAAGGCCGTGCGTGGGTGCATGGCACCGAGTAACGGCGGGACTCATGATAAGACGTTATGTAAACGTTACAGGGAAAGAAGGGTAGTGGTGTCCACTTGGGATGCCTGGGAAGGCCGCTTGGAGAAGTGTGATTTGGGCCCTGCGGCGGGAGGCGAGAGGACACTACGCAAAAGTCTGCAAGTGAGCAAGTCCAGCGCGCTGGGACTTCTGCACACCGAGGTTAGACGCGAGGAGTGGGCGGAGGCCCCTGGACTACTCCTGAGGAGGTCGAGCTCTGCGCCGCCGAGACGAGGAGGCGCCTTGTCGCCGTCGCGGCCGAGCCACCCCG
>NW_007726696.1:136870-190946 GCF_000696425.1 Galeopterus variegatus | reverse complement strand
CCGGCACGGGGAGAGGTGCGGGGACAGCCCCGCTCTGGGCCGCTGGGGCCGGCTGTTGCCAGCAGCCCGGTGCAGCAGTGGGCCCTGCGCTCTCCAGTGCGCGGAATGCAATCCGGAAAGTTGAAGGGGAGGTTTCGAAGAACTTCTGAGAGCTTTGCTTACCTGCAGGCCAGTAACAGGAGAGGTGCCTTAGTCCTCGCTGCCACCAGCCCTGTGCAGAGGGGCCAGAATAGACGATCAGGGTGGCCCCCGTGCGTGATTTGCTCAGTCTTAGAGATGGTATTGATGGTGTTTAGGGGTCTGAGATTTTTTTCTTTCTGTAGATTACTGCAGGCATCAAAACCAATTTCTCTGCAAATTAGGCATCAGAACAAATTTCTGAAACTATGATATTCTTGCAAATTATCTTAATCACTTGCCTCACCAGGGAAGGATGGCAATTTTAAAGACTATTTTCTGTTTTATCCGGTGTTGTTGATATGATTTCTCTTGGCTAACCTGAAGTATCTAATTAGGAGAGCAGGCTCGGTAAACAAACAGCAGAAGTGCTCTCTTAAACTAAGCGCCTCGTTTATTTGTTTAATTCCATGCATTATGTTTCTTCCACCAGTGAGACCAAACCTTGACATTGTAGAACTGTGCTCCCAGCAAGTTTTGTTATATATTGGTAAAATGTCTGGCTGTACATAAAGGAGTCTTTTTCTCTTACTACCTAAAGAAATTGCCCAGAGTTTGCCTGCAGAATTTGTGTCATTGAGAAACTATTGCCCGAGAACCTGATAAAGAGAAATACATTAAGCAGTAGCATTTTCCTGGCGTGTGTTTATAGGAAAAGAGTTATTATTTTAACACCAGAATTAGATGATAGCAAACAAGCTTATGTTTCTGTTTTTCTTTGTATTGGATTTAGGGAGTAGTAATGTTTAATGTTCTAGAAAATAGCATTTACTTACAAGGTATGCACTTCCCAAATAAATTTAGTTTAGTAGTAAAAACAAGCGGAGGACTGCTGTGAATTCCTAAGAGGCCTTGATTAGGTCATCCTGATTATATTCTGAATACTCCAAGCAGAAATACAGTATTTAATGCAGTAGTTAATAACAACATTGTGTTAGTTAGGGATTTTTATCAGCTCTTCTGCTTTTCTGATACACTCACAGACACATTATTTCAGGCTTTTCCTTAGTCTTCTGTTTAGGAATGAGCTGGACCTTCCAATCTAATATCTAATCCTTCTAGATATTAAATATCTGTCACTGCTGCAGTGTATTCATGGTGTACTGTTCTACAGTGTGTGGATAACGAATGGAACTGAGAATTCTTTACTTCATATGAGAGAGATAATGGAGTTAAATAATTGGTTGACGTTAAAAGTTTCCCGAGTGAAAGGTGTGAAGCTCTTACTGCTGGCTAAGGTTCAAGTGCTCAGCTCAAGATCACTTGTCTTCTGCTTGTGCAGAAAATGAAAGTTTTTTGGGATCTAGAGTCTCCTTTGGGAACCATCGTAATTTTTCTGATGTTTTGGTTATTACTATCATGAAATTCTGAAGTTGCAGAACTGTGCTTGTAGGCTGCCTTTTAGAAATGTTTAGGGAAAAATTAATACATTTATACAATGCACAACTTTGGGGATCACACAGTTCAATAAAGACCATTTTGTTAAACTTGGCCCTGTTCTTTAGCTGGTGCAGTGGTGTTCTGCAAGTCCTTTATTCTTTCTTCCCAGGCCCACCCCACCCCTTCTCCCCACCCTCATTATGTGCCTGCTGTGTCTTCTCACATTTAAAGGGCTTTGCTTCTTTGATTTAAAATGGCTTAATATTTCTATTCCATTGATCTATTCAAAAGAAGGAAACTCTCTGAGTGGTGCCAAGTCTTCATTATGAAATATCAGCTGTGCATCTGTCACTGTGTATAAGCCTTATATTTGGGAGCCTATTTCAGTTATGTATTTCTTTGCCAAAAAACTTTTGGCAGCCACACGTGATAGTTTGTGTACACCTCACCTTTTTCAAAAAAGTGACTTAAGGGAGCTCACTGAGTACACAACAAAGCATGATAAAATACAAACAGATGAAATAAAGGAGGATTAGGCAAAGGGAATGTGGTGGTCCAGGAAATGGGGATACTGATGAAGTTAGTAAACCACATTCATTTCATAAAGTCTTTCATACAATCTAGGGTAGGCTGTAAACTATTCTTGGCTTTGTGGAAATTGTAGAATAAGCAAGGCAGGGTTAATTTTGTCTTTCTTACTCCTTTCACAGAGTAAATTTCCTCGTATTGCATGTGAGATCTGAAAGCCACCACTTAATTTTAAGTGATGATGAGAGAAGTTCAGATCAGTGTATTAAATTATAACAAAGACCACATGTTAGTACTAGTCACATTTAACATTTAGGAAGTGCTTATTAGCCTGCTAGGTGACACACATGGGTATTGTCACCCCATAGCATGAGGATGTTGGCACTCGACATGAAGGTCTTACCTTGAGTGGTAGTCTCATCCTCTGAATGAATTGCCCCGATGCCAAATGACTATTTTTTCTTTACCGTTCTCTGATGTGGCTGCATTTGGGTTAACACACAGCAGGCAGACAAGGAGATGCCTTTACCATCCACAAAGTTACTCTCCATCCCCCAAACAATGTAGCAAGTGATTCATTAAAACCATGGTATGATACCTTGTAAATGGTGGCTTTAAAAAAAAATGATGGGGGTGAGGGTGGGATGCCAATATTGATCTTGTTTGGTGCTTCATTTCAGTAATGTTCTTTTCATGTACTAACTGAAATCCTAGTTTGAAAATATCATGGTACCTGTAATTTGCTTAATTTTATATTGTCTTGTAAGCATTGAAGAAAGAGCTTAGCTTTAGATGTATGATGTGGAGATCAGTCAACACATTTTTTAAGCACCTATTATATATCAATTGTTAAACAAATTACAACTAATAATTAAATATTAATTGGAAGAATGTAAAGTACAGGACGAGTTTAAGCAGGGTAAATATTTATAGGTGTTAAACTACTGATGATTGGGGGCTGAGCCCGTGGCGGCTCCCGCCGCGGGTTCGGATCCTATATAGCGATGGCCGGGGCACTCACTGGCTGAGCGCTGTGTGGCCAATCTCACAAAAAGACAAAAAAAAAAGTTTGGGCCGGCCTGTGGCTCACTCGGTAGAGTGCGGTGCTGATAACACCAAGGCCACGGGTTCGGATTCCATATAGGGATGGCCGGTTTGCTCACTGGCTGAGCGTGGTGCTGACAACACCAAGTTAAGGGTTGAGATCCCCTTACCGGTCATCTTTAAAAAAATAAATAAATAAATAAAAATAATAATAAACTACTGATGATAAATTTATACAACACTTTTGTAACATGGAAAGCAATGGTAAATAATGTAAATAAATTTCTGAGTTGCATTAAACTAATATTTATCAACTACCAAAATTAACCTGTTAGTCGTTCTCCGTTTGTTTCATCTTTCTTCTTCCACCTGACTTTTACCACCATCCAAACCTGATCCCACTCTTAGCCAGCCTCTGCTCATGCCCAGCCACTCAGCATGAGCCCTCTCGCAGTCAGGCTGGTCTGTCTACCCTTGCCCCACAGTCCATGTTACATTCACCCTCCTTTTTCTCAGGGCCTAACTCAAGTCTCATCTCATTTAGGAAGCTTTTTCCCACATCTCGCAGATTAGATTAGTAGCTCTTTGAGGGGTGGCCAGGGGGGGTGGGTGGGGGGGTGACACCTAAGCTGTATCTTCCCCTACTATGCCTAGCATAACGAACTCTGGGAATTAGAGTTTCATTACTATTGTTGGTTGACAAAGAGTTGATACAGCACGGGCTACTCATTGGATGGAGTGAAATGAATGTGATGAGAATGTTTCTTAAAGCCTAAGGCAAACCTGATCCCACATCATGCATTCAGTTCAGTCTTGTCTATTAGTAATTTAGGCAAGAACTCACACGATCTTCCTTTCAGGTCAATTCAAGTTCCCTGGTGGTTTTGAGTTTTCACTTAAATGGTCATGAGGTGGCCCTAAAAACCTGAAACACTATACCACTGTAAAATAGCTAGCTCTGACACCTGAATCATTTTCCCACATTTCTTAAGTTTGGCCAGAAAATTGTTGTCTAGGAATGTGTATAGGTAACCACTGTTTTCTTTCATATAACACAGTCAGATGGGTTTCTGTTTCAGCTCCACCACTAACAAGGAGAAATCTTGGGTAAATCATCTCATATCTCTGGATCTCAGTTCCTCACCTGTTTTCCAAACCTATTAGTGGTTTAGGAAATCACTTTACTGGGTCAACATCAGTTTTTTAAATCAGAGAGCATTGCACATAGTAAGGGTAAATATTGATTTGAGAAATTTTTCGGTGTGTGTGTGTGTGTGTGTGTGTATGTGTATGTACTGGGTTCTATTTCTTACTGTGGGCCACAATCAAAAAATGTTGAAAGCCACTGGACTGGATAATTTCTAAATTCTCTTTCAATTCTGATGTTTTATAGTGATTCTCTTTTGTAGGATGCATCTGCTGTTATGACGCTGCATTTGGCAGTGACCTAAGGCCTGAAAAAGTTGAGGTGCTTCTACATGTATATAATTCAACAGATGGTCTCCAGCAAGGCTGGAGCTCAGTATACCTTTTCTTGTCTTACTGATTTCTTTGGGTAATCAACATTGAATCATTGTTTCAAATAAGCATGACAGCTTATTTCTGTCATAATTTAGTCCATGTTTTAGAATAGAGAAATTCTAATGACATTTGTATACTACCACTAAGGTATATTTAATGATATTGAGTAACATTTTTTTATTTGTAAATGGAAGCAGAACTTTTCTGATATTTATTTAGCAAAAGGATCCACATTTCAGGTAGTAGATTGACTTTGGATCCCTCTTTCAGCTGCAAGTGATAGAACTCTAACTCAAAACTGGCTTACATCAAAAAGGGAGTTTATTGACTCTAATGAAGTCCCGATTTAGTCTTATCTTCACATACAGCTGGTTTTAGCTGCTCAAGTGATGTCATTAGGGATCTGTCTCCCCTCTCTTGGCTCTGATCTCCTCTATGTTAATTATATTCACAGTCAGGAGTTCCAAAGTGGCAGCAACATGGCCCACTCAAAGCTCCAGGCTTAGATTCTGCCAATTTTGCAGATGTCTTCGGGAAGACAGCTCTTCTTCCCAGTAGTTCCAGGAAATGTTCTGTCTCTCATTGGCCCCACTTGAGTTGTGTGTCCAACCACATGAGTAAGGGGAGGTGGTACTCTCATTAGCAAGGCCTGGCTCATACACCCACCCCTGAAGTCAAGAATTGGGGTCAGCACCACCTAAACCAAGTGCAGGGTAAGGGCAGCTCCCTGTGTTAGTTCAGGCTGCTGTAACAAAGTACCATAGACAGGTGGTCTGTAAACACCAGAAATTTATTTCTCATGATTCTAGAAGCTGGAAGTCCAAGATCAGGATGCCAGCATGGTCAGGTTCAGGTGAGAGCTGTCTTCCAGGTTGCACACTGCCTCACATGGTGGAAAGAAGGCAAGATTGCTTTGTGAGGTCCTTTTATAGAAGGGCACTATTCCCTTTCATGAGAGCTCCACCTTCATGACCTAATTACCTCCCAGAAGCTCCACCTCCTAACACCATCACATTGGGGAGGTGGGATTTCAACATATGAATTTTGGGGCGACACATTCAGTTCACTGCACTCCCTGAAGGAAGGGCAAGATGCCATGATCAGTGAGGGGAGAAAGGGGTGCTAGGGAGGCAAACTGAAGAAACTAATACTGTTTGATCTTCACACTTGATTGTCACATTCTTTTTTTTTTTTTTTTTTTTGTCCTTTTTGAGACCGGCCACACCGCGCTCAGCCAGTGAGCGCTGCGAGCGCACCTGGTCATCCCTATATAGGATCTGAACCCGCTGCAATCCCAGCGCCACACTCTCCCGAGTGCGCCACACTCTCCCGAGTGCGCCACGGGCTCCATCCCTATATAGGATCTGAACCCGCTGCAATCCCAGCGCCACACTCTCCCGAGTGCGCCACGGGCTTGGCCCGATTGTCACATTCTTAAAGAAAGCACCATTCATTCTGAAACCACAGAAACTCATAATAAGGCTTTATTCCATGTTTTTATTCTCATGGTCCCGTTTTAAATGAGGAGAAACCAGAAGCTAAAAGTGAATCTTTAAATGGGTGCTGTCAATTCCTAGGACCGTTTCTGGAAAATATGATTTGATTTAATTCCTTAATATTACAACTGTGGCTTGGGTTAATCATCCAATAATTTATTTAAATATCATTTTGCCTTTTCTAGTGAAAGAAACCATTCATTTGACTCTAGCCAAAATCAATGCCCTTGGCATTTTTTTGTGAAAGATGTTTTACCTAATAATGTAAAAAATAGGAAGTACCCAGCCTAAAACTGATGATTCTAAAAACATGTCAATTGAATAATATTTTCCTAGGAAAACAGTACATTAAATGGTAGGTAGGTTCCTAGGCTAGCCTGAGAACAAAAACCTTTTTGAACCCGTAACACATACTCAGCAAAGCACGTGAACAATGAGGGTGAGAATCATTGTTATGGGTTATTTTTGCAGGAGAAAAATAATGTGTGTGCATGCATATATCACATATATATTTAAAAAGAACTACATAATCTATGCAATATATCAATACATAATGTACACATACATGTTGCAAAACAGGTGAAATAGTGAACTTTACATTTATGTATTAAATGATGTTACTTGAATAAATATATATTTACATAATAGTTTCTGTGAATGAAAACATTTTTGGTGAAGATTCTTAATTCATAGGGTAGAACTCAAGATAGTTCTCTGAAAATACAAAGTCTAGTGCTCTAACTTTTTAGAATAAAGCCAGAGAGAGTAAGTAACTTAAATTTCTTGATAACCCTAACATTATTCTGTATTATACATTATAATAAGGACAGCATGAGAGAGATCTTTCTGAGGTATCTTGAAGAGTTAGAACAATGAAAGGGAAAGGAGGATGTGGTTTAAAGAGGTGACCGTATCTCTCAAAGGTTGTCTGATGTGGAATTGACTGGCCATAAGCAGTAAGCAAGGGAGTCTCCTGATATGGAAGAAAGGAGATGGTAGGGAAGAGATGTTGGGTCAGGTGGTTTCCCATACTAGTCCCTGGGTGACATGAACCATTGATCCACACACCTTTATTGGGATCTAGACTGGGTAGACTGTAGTGGCACCTGAGTCTTGTCTGATGCATGAAGGAGGAAGAGGAAGAGCGGGGACCAAGAGTTTCCTAACTCAGACACTGTCTATTTCAAGATCATGTTTAGAACTAGCTTTAGTTCCCAAACTCCTCTGTGAGAACATTAGTGACAGGAAATGCTTGTAAGCGCTCCCCACACAAAGGTTCAGATAAGCTCAGGAAACACACCTGCCATTAGCTCTTGATATCAGCCGTATATAGTGTGTGTTACCATGTTAAGGTTCAGAAAAGTCTTACGTTAATGAAACGTAAATGAATTTAGTTGTGCTTAAAACCTAGTGTTTCCAAAACGCCTTTGGCATAGCATTTTATTTTTGTGGTCTATTGATCAACATGTCGTGGAATTCAGTTTGGGAAACACTTCAGTAGACCACCCCAACAAAATGGTTCTGAGCCTGGAATCCATGGACTTCCCATGAATCTGTGAGTCCCTGGAAATTGAATGTAGGTTTTACATGTGTGTATTTTTCTAGGAAAGTATTCATAGCCTTTATCATTGTCAAAGAGCCCATGAACAAAAAGGGTAAGAATTAGTGCTATGGGTTCTTTTCTAACAAGGGAAGTCCAGTTTCTGTATGTTGTATATTAGCCTAGGATATTGCTCAGTGGGCATGGGCAGTCACTCAGGGGCGAAGTTGCAAAGGGGGCTGACTAGTGACTTGATTTTGGGCTTAGTGACCTGTGGCTCACATTTAGCCATTTTGGTGGGTTTAGTACCTGTTTTCTATATAACAGCTTTACCTGAGCTTTATGTTACTCTTATCTTTTGTGAATCTTGATTTCACCTCAGACATATGTGGTTCCAAGGTTGTCACTGGTTAAGCAAGGGCCGGGAGGGAAATAAGAGGCTGGGGAGGAATGGATTGAGACAGGGAAGGAAAATTGGGAAGAGTGAGGAAGAGGGGAGAGAAGGAGACTGGGGAGTTTTGATGTGTTTGTGATGGATGCTCCCAGAGATAGTGCCCAGTGCCGTTTGAGTCGGTTATTTTTTGTTCCATTATTTAACTGCTCCCTAAACCTTTAGAACAACTATACTCTGAAAGGGATGATTAAAGGAGCCCACTTTGTAGACTTTGGTGAAGACAGCAGACAGCCCCACAACGGCATGAAGTCCAGGTGCACCCCCTTTAATGAAGAACTCTACGTTTTTTGCTTTACTGCCTAATCCAAGGATGTTTCAATGATGACTTCAGTAATATATTCGTTCAGGCTTCACTGTTTTGGAATTTGCAAAAATCAGAAGATTACTCTGGTGTAGGGGTATAGGGTGATTAAGTTACCTCCTCCCAAACTCAAGGCACGGGAGTGGGTATCATGCAGACTCAGGAGAGCAGTCCTTGATGTGTTCCCATGTGGCATGTGGAGCCAGGAGACAAAACAGTCCTCACAGGGATCATGACACCACTGAAAAGGAGCTTAATGACTAAGATTTTCTAAAACTCTGGTGGTTCCCTTGGAGAAATATTTTATTTATTTATCTCTGAATAAAATGTTTAAGTGCTATATTGAATTTTTTTAAAAAGTTTATTATGTATCAGAAAGCCCTGTGATGAATTATAGAATAATATTCTTAAATTATTTTTTTTTTTTCCTTTTTTTGTCTTTTTTCGTGTCCGGCAACGGATCGCAACCCTCAGTGTCACGCCCGTACCGGACCGGGACCGGCAACGGGATCGCAACCCTCGGTGTCGCGCCCGCACCTCGCTCAGCCAGTGAGCGGGAACCGGTCTGTATGTGGGATCTGAACCCTCGGCGGGAGCGCTGCCGCGCTCCCAAGCGGCGCACTGCAGCAGTGTGCCACTGGGCCGGCCCATTCTTAAATTATTTTATCTATTAGGACCTATTTTATCTATAATATGTTTAGTGTTTTAAAGAATACATCTATTTTTTTAAAAAATGCATTCCAGTCTATTAATTTGGAAAGGACTTCTTCACCCATATTTATCCCTGATTTTTACAAATTTTATGGCATTATGAAAAAATACTATAATTAGTAAACTTTTGAATTCTGGAGCAGAAGTCTCTCCATGAAGAACCCAGTGTTTAAAAAAAATACATATTTTTGGAACGTCTTGAACTTTAACTGTCTCCCAAGTTAGCAAGATGGTTGGGAACAGCTGGGCAGATGGTTTCCCTACAACTAACTCAGAGAGCAGAGCCTTGCCAGCAGCAGACTTCGCACTGTGTGGAGAATGAGTCTGAAACAACTAGAGAATGACTTCCAACCATAATCCCCAGCACAGGGTTTCTTAGTCACATACTGAAAACCACCAGGAACTCAGGACAAGAAACATCTATTATGAATAGAAATGTCAGCTACAAGCAGACGGGATTATTTTACGACTTTTCCCCAGGTACCGTGTAACACATCTGACTCCTTTCCCCCTGCCCAACCTTGTGTGGAGCCGACTGTTTCTCAGGTGAAAACTACCAAATGAAAGTTATTATGCACTAGCCTCAATTAGGTGTTTTGTTTGTTTGTTTTCAAATATATTTGAGAGATTAGGTAAAAGGTGGCCGTGTGAGAAAGGAAGGATCTGCTTCTCATGACTTGGCTGGGAAAAAAGCACATCATAGACATGACTAATGGAAACAAATATTTTGTTCTACATAATATCCTTTAGCTTGTCCTTCTTGAAGTTCACATTTTATATTTCAAATAGATGAAATTAAATCACTTATTCAATAAATATTTATTGAGGGACAACTATGTGCCATGCCTTTCGCAAGGCCTTGAAATATGGCAGTGACCAGGACGAACACAGTTGCTGACCTCATAGAACTAACAAGATTTCTCTTTATGTTTATTTATATTATACTGAGTTTTTTAAAGGTTCGTGTCTTGTTTGGTAGTTGAGTCCCTAGTGGCTGGCACAACCTGAGTTGTCTTGGTCATTATGCGTCCCTAGAGTCTTAGCATAGTCCTCGCAGTTGGGTATTCAGTAAATACTTGTGGAATGAATCTGTTCTGGCCTTCACTCCTCACAGTTCTCCTCAAAGGATTTTAAGTGGTTTTCTGATAGTGCCAGGCACCGCAGAACAACCTGCTGGCGCTTAATTAATGTATTCATGCAATTCCTGTGCATTTTGTAGTTTTGGTCTTTGCAGTTTCCGTTCTTAAGTGTCAGGATTTTATTTTCCCATTTCTCTTTATACAGGACATCTAAATCACATCTTCATGTCCGGGTTAGATTGTTGTTCATCTCCCAAGTCTCGTTAGGGCATGTTTCGTTTTAAAGACCTCGTTAGTCTTAGTGGTAATATGCTTTCCCCGTTCTTCATTATGCATTTCACTAGTATTACTTTGAAATGTCTCAATTCATGTAAATTTCTTATTTTTGCTGTGCATTGAAATTATTGAGGCAGTGTCCTCTAAATTGGTTGTGTTTTGAAAAGTTAGTAAACAAAATGTTCTACTCCCTTGTAAACTGTATAAAGGTAGGTACACAATCTGTGTTAGAGTTCTTAAATCCCTTTTGCACTCATGATAATTAGCTGCAGTTTAACTGTCTTTAACTCCAATTGGATTTGTTACTTTATTGACAGCAAAGTTGGCTCCTGCAGAATTTGGAGCACTCATATGCTTAACGCTGTGTTATGAAAAAATTGAGCTCCTCTGGTATCCCACTAAGCCTAGTGTCCTTGGAGAACAGGTTCGGAATGTTTGCCTTCATCCACCTCCAGCTCTAATACTGGACGATTTCCAGCGAGAAATAATTGTAACTTTGCTTTGCTGCCCTTGTAACATTTTGTCTCCTAATTTGCTGTTAGTTGATTGTTTTAGCATCCTAAATGATTTTTCTTGATATGTCTAAGACTCTGAATTTGTGAATAAAGTGAAACAAAGACCAAGAAGAAGAAATAATGAATCTAAAATCATTGCGAATGAAGAAAGCCTAAGAAGAGCTGCTAATTTCCATTTCTAGTATTTTGGTACGTAGAGT
Organism: Galeopterus variegatus; assembly: GCF_000696425.1. NCBI lineage: Eukaryota > Metazoa > Chordata > Mammalia > Dermoptera > Cynocephalidae > Galeopterus > Galeopterus variegatus. Next base: position 179,724 of record NW_007726696.1, on the reverse strand, counting down.
TGAAGAGTTTTTAAAAAGTGGAGTATGGCAGTTTTTTCTAAGGCTAAATTTAGCCATTGCTTTGGAAAATCAGAGTGGTACAGCTTGTGCTTATCTCCGTCCGGCCCTTACCCTTTCCTCTGCACTTGGATATCTTAAATGGCTCGCTGGGGAGGAGCAGTTAATGTACTCTAGTGGCCCCATTTATTCTGGGAGGGAGTTAAATGACTTCATTTTCCCTGTCTTTCTGAGCTTCCTGGAAAATTGAGGAGACTCCTAAGAAGAATTACAGTTCTCTACAGAAATAGTTCAAGTCAGGCCTCCTCTTGCTGCATCAGGTCTTGGTGCTAGTGCAGCCAAGGGCTGTAAGCGGAATGAGAGGCCCTCTCATTCCCAATCCAAATAGCAGCAGGAGGGCACATGTGCGCTCGAGCTACAAATAACACGTTTTAAAATAGCAGATGGTATTTGATGATGGCTCCTTCATTCATTTACCTGCCAAGGCAAAACTCTTTTCTACTCTGGCAACAAGACCTGAGGTGGCTCAGCTCAAGCTAGTGTAATAACAAGTTCCCATGTTTGCAGATTTGATTGATTAGCCTATTTGTAGGCATTCAAATCCATATACACTTTCTGAGGCTGTACTAGAAATTTCTTCCATTTAACGCAATTAAAATTTCATGTTTATACAACAGCTCAACCTGGCTGACTTGTTAAACACTTTTGTAGCTAATTATAGGCACTTCTTTTTATTAAGGTGTGCTGCCAGTTATTAGTATTCCAGATATTCCATTTTGCTAGTGAAAAGAGGGAATATCCAAAAGTTGGGGATCAGTATTTTTAATATGAACTCAGTGGCTAAAGAAAAGTGACACATTGCTGGGCCATTCCAGTTTGTATCTGTGAAGAAGTCACATAATCCCCAGCTTTGCTCCAGAGTCTTCCACCAATACACTGTACTGACATAATTTCCTTACCTGAGCCGAAAGGAGATGGCAGCCAGCCGCGTAAACACAGAGCTTTCTCACAGGCTTTTCAAGTCAGCTCTGTTGGGTTTTGATCATTTTGACCTCTCTCTTTAGCCACTGGCATGGGTGATAAAACTGCTAATTAGTATATAAGCCACCTGGAGTCCACTGTGCGTAGTGGAGGTCGCTCAGAGTTGGGATGAGCTCATCAATAAATTGGCTTCCGGAAGCTTAAATTAGAAAATAATATTTCTTTCCATGAGCACTCACTCCATAAATGGGGCCAGGACTACAAATCAAGGTCCCTGCTTTCACAAAGCTTACAGTCTAGCCTCTAGTGGGAATGACACACAGGAAAATATACATTCATTTGCTAAGTACTTTTGGACATGGTAAGACACGGAAGGTTTACCAGGCATACTGGAAAGAACATAGATATGGAGTCCAGCCTGTGTTCAAATCTCTGCCCTGATTCTTACAAGTGGTATGACCTTAGGTAAGTAATAAATTTTCTGAGCCTCAGCTTCCTCCTCTGTAAAATGAAGAGGAAAACCTTTCTTTCAGAGTTATTTTGAGGATTAGAAGTAATATGTAGAATGTCTGGCTTACTGTAGATGCTCAGTAGCTGCTATTAATAATATTCAAGTGATGCTTGATCCACACTCTGAAGAATAAGATGGTCAACAGGTAGACATGGGAAAAGATTGGCATTAACAAAGACCCAAAGGTTCTATTAAATTACTGGTGGGATTGGAGGACAGCGAGTAATGAGAGAACCCCAAAAAAGTAGCCTGGGACGGTTGATAAAGAGCATTCTATGCCACACCAAAGAGTTTACATTTTATTTTGTAGGTCCAAAGAGAGCGATTTAATTTTTTAAAAAAACAAAATTATTTGATATAATGTCAGGAACCGTCTTGTGTTGTATTGCTCAATACAGCTGTATTAGTCAGGGTTTCATGAAAATTAATTAGGTTCTGAGATTTAAAGAGAGTTGTACAAAGTCTAGAGGAAGCAGTCACTGTAGCTGGGTCCTGAGAACCTGGGAAGTCTGGCTAGTAGTTGGTTTCCTGGCTTAGACACTTTCTGACTCACAGCAGATGCCCAAACACTCAGGATTCTCCTCTTTTACAGCAGCAAATTCCGGCCTTTCTAAACTTAGAACATACTGTGGGTGTATGATTTTATGAAATTTTCTGTCTTTAAAATGTTGGTATTGCTTTGGATTTTTAAACACCCAAGTGAATATTACTCCAGGACATTTTTAAATGAGTCCCTTTGAGGGTAGGAATCCCTGTTAGAGATGAAAAGCTTCCCCACAGCTGTGCTGCATGACTTTGAGTAACAGCCCTAAAGGAGAGGCTACGATGAGGCAAAAGAAAAGGGGATGGGGAGCCCTAACTGACCATTCATTGATTCTTGGGCCAGTGATTGGTGAGAAACTTTTTTTTTTTTTTTCATCTTCTTCTCGATCTCTGTGATACTCAAAGCTATTCTGGGATTATGAAAATACTTGTTTTCTAATATTGTGGGAAGCTGTAAGAACTGGAGTGTATCAAGGTAGGTGAATGTACTATTATACTATACCCTGAACCTATACTTTTGAGAATACAGAAACTAGGCCTATGGGGTTGAAAATACTTGTTTTCTAATATTGTGGGAAGCTGTAAGAACTGGAGTGTATCAAGGTAGGTAAATGTACTATTATACTATACCCTGAACCTATACTTTTGAGAATACAGAAACTAGGCCTATGGGGTTTTTTGTTGCTGTTGTTGTGTTTATAGTTTAATGCATCAATAAGATTTCTTTTCAGCATTTTGTATATTGGTTTATTATATCCAGGTAACACAGTTACTTTTCATCCTCATTTTATCTATGTTTAAAATGTCCCCAGAAGCCTAGAATGTACACTACAGTGCAGTGCCACATTAGAGTCAGAGACATCAGCAGATAGACGCAGAAGTAACTATAGATATGTGTGCATACACTGGTTATTATACATACATATATTTCCTAGCTCTGTCCACCAAGGGAGCCTAGAAGCAGTGACACCCCAGTAGCAGTGAGCACACCCAGCACCCAGGTCTTGGCTACTAAATACCATTCTCCAATAGAAGGAACCAGGCTCCACTCTTTAGAGAAATTGTTGATTTTAGGGTAGGATGGGGGAAATAAAAGATGAACCTGGAGCCTCTTGTAATACCAGAAAGTAAGAAAGTGCTCAAAAAGAAAAGGATGGGAACACATCAAAGGGACAGAGGAGCCAGCCTGAAAGAGTTCCTATGGGTTGAAACTGGAAGAGTTTGAGCAACAAACTAAATAACATAGTATTAGATTATGGCCCAAAGTATAAAATAAATGTACCTGAGCCCATACTGATATAAATAACTGATTGACTAAATAAATAGAGAAGGACAAATCTTTCTTATAGGAGAACTCCAAATAATATATGTAGATACTCTTCCATCCGTGAGATAGACTTCATTCCTCTGCTCTTTGAGTATGGGCTGGACTTAGTGACTTGCTTCCAAAGAATGGAAGAGAAAAAGAGTGGAAGGAACAGTAACTTTATCGTAAAGAGCTCTAGCAGGCACTTCCTTAATCAATGATCAAGGTTGACATCACCGGTAAATCATTATATCCTCTCTTACAGTGTGTGACGAGCAGGACACCTCACCTCTGTGATATTCTTTTTAAAAACTCATGACCCTGATCTAATAATTGGAAGACATCAGACAAACTAAATTGAGGGATGTCTACAAGGTACCTGACCAGTATTCTTCAGAACCGTTATAGTCATGAAAAATAAGGGAATGTTGAGAAACTGTCACAGATGGGAGGAGACTAAGAAGACTTAAAAACTAAATGCAACGTGGTATTCTGAGTTGGATCCCGGAACAGAAAAAGTCCATTAATGGAAAAAGTGGTACAATCTGATTCATGTCTTTAGTTAATAGTGGTGATGTACTATACAATGTTAGTTTCTTAGTATTCACAAATGTGCCATGGTTATATAAGACAGATGAAGGGTATATAGGAACTCTACTATTTTTGCAACTTATCTGTAAATCTAAAATTATTTTTTAATTTTTTAAAATTTATTTTTTTACAATGCCCCCATAGGTATGGCTGGGTAGAAGGGCCCAGTCTAGTAATTGCTCAGACCTGAGAGAGCCTTACAGCATGAAAAGATTTCATGTGTTTATTTCATCCTCAAAACAGAAAGATGGTTATTAATATCCACATTTTACAGATTAGAAAATTGAGGTGCAAAGTGGGTGTTATTTTTCCAAAGTCACACAGCAGGAGTAAACCTAGAGCTCTTATCTTCACTCCAGTGTTCTTTCTGCTGTATCTCAGCTGTCCAGCCAGAAATGCTGCTCTCACAAAAACGGTGTGCAGGTGGAAGAGGCTCATGAAGAGAAGCTGTGAGTGACTTATGAGCCAGACTTGCTACAAAAGCCATCAGAATTATTTACTTTTTGTCTGGGGTACAGGGACCCGTGTGTGCACGTCTTGAAGGTAGTGGGAAGGAACTACTACATGACGGTTGAAAGTATCCATCTTCATACCCCAAAGCCATGCAGGTAAACGGACTGCTTTAGAGAAATGTGGGCGGCAAGACAGACACCTGGAAAGACATCCCATTTCATCAGCTGAGCGAAGAAAAACACAATGAAGTGGTTAAGATACAATGGGAATGGTAGAGTAGTACTTGATTAGTTGCAGAGTGCTGCCGGTGGGTGGATTTTATCAGCACCGTTCAAGCACTGACGGATCTGAATTGTCTCTGTGCTTGAGAAGATGTGTGACCCAGCTGTTGACAGAGCTACCGTGGCTGCAGCTGGCTGGTTTACACCAGGAGACATATCATTTGTCCATGGTGGGCAGGGATCTTTGCCTCTCTCCAAGCAGTTGGTTCTTGGCTCATTTACCAAGTGCTGGGTTTGGGGGGAGAGGAGCCATTCTTTGACTGTGGACGCAGACGGTGGTCTCAGAGCAACAGTTCTTGAAATGTGGCCCCAGACAAAAAGCATCAGTGTCATCTGAGAACTTGTTAAAAATACAACTTCTGGGCCTCACCCAGACCTACTGGATCAAAAACTCTGGGAATAGGGCTCAGCAGTCTGTTTTAAAAAGCCCTCCTAAAGTTCAAGAACCACTGGTATAAGAGGAAAAGTTACTGGTGTGTTAGTCAGGGTTCTCCAGAGAGACAGAATCAATAGGATATGTTATATATACGAGAGGGGATTTATTAGGGGAATTAGCTCATGTGATTATGAAGAAAAGTCCCACAATAGGCCATCTGCAAACTGGATGCCCGTAGCGTGGCTCAGTCCAAATCCAAAGGCCTCAAAACCAGGGAAGCCGATGGTGTCCTTGGTGTGAGTCCTGGAACCCAAAAGCTAAAGAGTCTTGAGCTCTGATGTCCGTGGACAGGAGAGAAGAGTGTATCCCAGCTCCAGCAGATAGAGAGATTCACCTTTTTTCTGTCTTTTGTTCTCTTTGGGTCCCTAGTGGATTGGATGGTTCCCACCCACACCGAGGGGGGGTCTTTTCCACCCAGTCCACACAGGCTCTTACGCTAATCTCTGCTGGAAACACCCTCATGGACACACCTAAAAAGATAGCTTTACCAGGTTTTTTGGCATTCCTTAATCTAATCAAGTTGAACCGAGAATTAATTTTCACACCTGGGGTTAGCAGAAGCCTCCAGTCCAGGGCAGCAGAGGTCCCATAGCAGGGCACCAACATGACTAGGAGGGACCCCCTAGACACACACACAGTTCTGCACAGGGAGAAATGAAATACTGTCCAGGCCTCCCCTTGACCTAGGCATTAGACACCGGGTTATCATGTGATGTATCCAGGAGAGTTTAGGAGTTGGAGAAACCTTAACCCAAAGTAAGAATTTGATACTTTCTTGCCTTTTTTTTGGGGGGGGGGGTTTGCTTTTTGCCTATTCTGCTGTGCTTATCCCTGCCCCCAAAGTTTATAGTTCCACTGGGGAGATGGTGACTCATAGCTCAGTGCACTTGAATCACATATGCCACCTCCTCCAGGATGTAAACTGTATGTGTGTTTACAGCCTCTGATGTGGCTGCGAACGCTCTGTCATTTTTTCCCTCTTGAAGCTAGGGTGTCATTGCAACTAAGTTTTGTGAACTTTCTGTTGATACCTAGAGGGCTCCTACTAGATGGCTCTTTATATTATTTTTTACCAAAGCATGTATTTGTTCTTTTGGTAAGACGTGTATAGCCTAATCCTTTTGGGCAAGAAGTAAAAGCTAAGAATTGCCAGGCAGGAGGTGGAGCTAGAACAGCTGGTTTCTTTGCTCGTACCCAGGCTCAGGTGCTCATGGAAACATACGCTCCTGACTTTCTTTCCATGCAGTCTTGGTCTCATGGTGGGGCAGTTCAGTTGCTTCGCTCAAACTGTCCTGAGGACATTTGACTTGGAAGCCCTCAAGGCTGAGTCACTGTTGGCTTTGTTTGAAACACTCTGGGGGAGAACTGGGGGCAGATTCATCAGCCCCCTAAATCTACATATTATTCTCCCTTCCTCCCCAAACATATTAATTTTAAAACCCATGTTCATTCAGGCTGCAGAAGTTATCTGTTGGTCAACAGATGAGGACAGGGATATTTTCACTACCCTTCTAGACATTCCCCAGTGTCTGGTACGTAGTAGGTGCTCAATAAGCATTTGTGCATAAATACTTGTAAATAAACCTTTAAAATGTACTTTTTACTCTAATATAATCAGAAAATTTTTTTAGGTTTTATATAATTATATTCCCCTTTCCCTATAATCACACACAATGTATGATTAAAGCTGTATATAGCTCTGAATTTGCCAAGTGTTTTAAAGGAATATTTTAATTATAATGAAGCTTAGAACCAAAAAGAGCATAAAGGTGTTCTGTTGACTTGCCAGTAATGGAGATGTGAAGACCATCGTTTTGTCCATGTAACCAAGTCAGCCTTCAAAACCCAGGAGCTGTGCCCGCCCCTGCTCAGAGGAAAGGAGTGTGATCAGAATGTCTCTGATCCTTGGTTGACACAGTACAGCAGCCCTGTGCTCTCTGGGATGCCAGCACCATCATTTTTACATTTGAGATGGGCTTCTTATTTTAATTATCACTCCCTTCCTCTTTTGGAATTAAGAGGCTCAGAGATGCTGTGAGGCATGATCTGATTTTGTTAAGAGGCAAATAATTGCATCTGAGTGTCTCCATGAAGTGCTTCTCCGAGTAGCTTAATCACATGCAAGAGCTCCCTGCACAGCAAAAGGGAATGCAGTTGGGAGCAAAAGCCGAGAACCTCTTTGGCAAACGGAGTGACTGTTGGAGGGTTTTGACCTGGCGGTGCCGTGGGCAGGGCCTGGCTCAGTGATGTCCAGGAAGGGCTGTTTCTGCAGTGTCTGCACTCGGCAGCGGGGAGACGGGCGGGGCTGCTTGTGCAGACCGCACTGCAGCACACTGCACTGCAGCACTGGCTGTGCAAAGCTGCCTGCAGGGCCAGGGTAAGCGCAGCCACGCTGTCCTGGAGATGAAGCCATCAGTGCTCCCAGCCACCATAGCCCCAGAGCGCTTTCTGTGCTTTTTTGCCCCTCTGGGTGCCATGGGATGTTAATGGTGATCACTGGGCTCCATGGTGCTCCAGACCAAGTGAAATGGATACCGAGAACTCATTTCATAGATGCAAGATTTGCAGGCCTGCAGAAGACTTAATAGGTCGGTGGCTGGTATTTAAAATGAAGCCAAGCCACTTCACGGGGATGTGTGAGGATCTCTGAGTAGGTTCAGATGGATGGTTGCCTGGCATAGCACTTACACAGGGAGAGGTTACAGTGTTCCACAGAGGGTAACTGCCATGCGACTTTGAATAGAATGCTAACTGAAGAGTGATTCTTGTCTTCAGCAGGCTTCAAGGGAAGCAGGACTTTAGGTTCCTAATGGAGAGGCATGGAATCTGGAGCAAAGACACGGTCCCCCTCTGAGGTCGCCTTGTTTTTTCCATCAGTGGTCACAGGTTGAGAACAGCCTGGCTGGACGGTTACCCTGTGCAGTGTTTATTCAGAGTTATTTCTCCGCTGGTGACTGCCATTAAGATGCTTAGCACAGGATTCTCCATGTTTGCCCATATCCGTTCTTATGTGTGAAATTGGAACAGAAGTGTTATTTTTCACTTTTGGATTTTTCTTTTAGTGTTGTTCCTGGAAATAGCTTATTGGAAAATTATACGAGGATTCTTGAAAAGTAGCCTTCCTCTTGCTTGTGTGGCTTAGTAAAGTAAAATCAATTTGATATTAAGTCAGTATTGAAAATTTTCCTTTCGAATGGGTATTTACTGTCTTTTCACTAGAGGCAAGTTTTCTGGAGAGTAAGAATATTGTTTTCCCTAGGGTAAGACTGCCTAATGCTCGTGTGTCTTCCTTCCATAACTTTTCCTGCATCTTGTCATGTAACGGTTAAACTGCTGGTCCTAGAGCCAGACAGATCAGCTATCTCCGCGTGCCTCAGTTTTCCCATCTGTAAAATGAGGATGAGAACAACACCTGCCTCAGGTGATTGTTGTGACGAGTGAGTGAGTGAGTTCATATATGTGAGGTGGTGGACACAGGGCCTGGCATGTGGGGAGTGCTGAGAGTGTCACTCTGCCTGTCACTGCCTCCCGTGTGGAATCGAGAAGCTGTGCTCTCTGGTCTTGGGATGTACAGTCAAGATAGCAAGGAATGATAAAATACTTCCTTTTCATGATTCAGATGACTGTCTTTTGAAAATAGTGATGCCATTAGTAGTTTGAGGCAAAATATGTTGTCACAGCTGTCTGGTCAATTTCTGAAGACATTTACGGCATTTGAAGACGATGATGACAGCTGGAACAACTTATTTAGGACTTACCATGTTCTGAGCATTTACATGTATTATCTCATTTAATTCTCACAACAACTCTCTGAGGTAAGTATCATTGCTGTCCCCATTTAAGAGGTAAGGAAATTGAGGTAGGAAAGGCTCTGTTCACATTTCACAGTGGTGCGAGTATTGCACGGCAGAGCCTGTCCTGACAGCCCCGAGGCCCGGCCACCCACTCTCGCTTTCCCACGCCCCCCCCCTCCCTGCAGTGCCCTGCCCTAGGCCTCCAGTTCGCCCTTACCAGGCCCTGGGTCTTGGTCCGTCCAGCCCCTTCTCGTCTTTCTCACAGACTCCAGTGTTATCCTTCCTGACTTATCTAAACTCGCCCCCCATCACTTCTTACCACCTCATCCCCCTCTCTTCACTTACCACCATCTGACTGTTCCAGAGCAGGAAGAGCCTCTTCTGTCCCAGTCACGGTTAAATACCTGGCACAGTGTTCCTTAAAGTGTGTTGAATGAATGCAAGTGCTGATGATGTTAATAATGGGTTTAGCACCTTTAATTTATATGGTTGGTAACCCAACTCTAATTCATGTGTGTGTGTGCTGGTGCGTACACACACATGTGGGTGTAAATGCATGACTGTGGAGATACATGCGTTCCAATCTTAGTAACGTGGTACAGGATCACAAAACTTTCTCTTTGAGCCACAACCCTAGGTCCAACAGCAGTGTCCTGTTGTTTTCTTCATGTGTAGAGGTGACGGCTCTATTTGTGTTTGTGTCTGACTGAGACACGTGTTAAAAGAAGTGTGTGAGGGTCTTGGTCAGCAAGTAATACAGTTCCTAAATAAATTGTAAAAGCTGGAGTGTGGGTCAGGAAATAAAATAAAAAAACTTTTTCATTTGTTTTTGCAAAAACTTAGTATGTGGTAAAACAGATACTAGTTTTCTTACAAAAATGCATCCTCCTTTCCCTCAGTGGCAGCTTTCTTCTACTAATCTGAGTTGCATTTGTTTCATTTGTTGGCTCTGGGGGGGCCCCTCTACCAGATCTTGTCATGGTTTTCATTGGGGAACCTGACAAAGAAATAGGGTGGCGGGAACCTGAAACCAGAATCTTTGACAAAAAGGGATTTCTGTTCTTTTATCTGAGTACTTCGGGCTGCTGTAGATGCTAGTCTTGTGTAAGGTGGCAGACTCACTACCGTGCTAGAGAAATCTGGCCTGGGCAGACCTCTCTGCTTTGGTGATGTTATTGATACTCTGTCGGGTCTGCAGGCTTGCATAGGCCACATGTTAACAGCTTTTCTTCCAGAGCACAACCTTACTCTCACGTCTCCTCTGCCTTAGATAACCAGTTCAGGATGTCCATCTTGGAACGCCTGGAGCAGATGGAAAGGAGGATGGCTGAGATGACAGGGTCTCAGCAGCACAAACCGGCGAGCGCAGGAGGTGGCAGCGGAGGTGGCAGTGGGAGTGGGAACGGAGGGAGTCAAGCTCAGGTATGCATCTGCATTGATCATCACCTCTCATTTTGTTCCGTGTTTCACTGATCGGTGAGGCAGGCGATCACAGGTCCCTTCTCCACTGATATCATTTGTGGATTTAGGCAAAAAGTCCGAGGGAGTACTTTATAGTTCCTGTGCTTCGAAGGATTATAATCTGTGTAATGCGAAAGAAGCCTGGGAATGTGGGGCTTCTCAGCTGTTTACCTCCCTAATCTTTAAAGCATTGCTATTCATCTTAGAATTCACTACTACCTGGTAGTGGGAGTTGAGGGCACCCAGTTAAAAAATTGAGGCCAAATTGTGACTCACATCAGCTAGTGCTCAGAATTAAATTAGAATCTTTCTACTTTGTATGTTGTATTCTAATCCTATCTTAAGTATAAATATAAAACATAGTTGAACTTAGTAGTTCATAAGCCTTTTATCAACTCAAGAAGGTCAATATGAAAAGGGCCCTGAGAAACTTTATATAATTATTCAGTGTAGAACAACATTATGTGTTATAGCATCTTTCACACAGGCTTTTTCATCAGTTCCATGAAGAATGTATTATATTGCCAAATACGGGAAAATGAACAAATGTTTTTTTAGAGTCCCATTGGTCTTGAACGCCTTATGTAAATTTCATTTTGGGAAAGTCTCCTAGGCAGAAACAAAGCATAATATACCACACCCAAAAAACTAAACTCCTTTTCCCTCAAATGTTCTTATTTCTCCCCTGTCTTCAGAAACCAGTGGAAAATAAAAGACTTGGCACACAGTGAAATATTATTAGGGCTATGATAGGCTTCTTTTTCACCTGATGCTACTTTTTATAAAAGAACTAATCATTGTTTAATATACCTCATGGCTAAAATAAGAGATTCCCGTAAAATACTTTTCCTTTCAGCAACAAAGTTTGCATAAAGGGAATGGTATATAATTTCACTTTAAAGCTCAACCATTCAGCAACTGGCTTGTTATGATCTGATCCCATATTAACTGCTATTGAATACTTTTTCATCAATTGAGATTGGCTTCAGTAAATGTCTGTCATATATGATAGATACATGGCTGTTTTTGTTTAATGCAAAAAAAAAAAAATTCCCTCTTTGTTCACTATCCCATGATTTCCATGGACTCATGAATGGTCTCTTTGGTATGTGTGGAATGGCTCTCTGCCTGTGCCCTCTGAGTCGAGGGCCATCTACTGCATGTGGGGATTGCCCAGCTGTGCTCCTGTAAGCTGTTTTCATAGCTCTGATGAGGATGACATTATATCCATCATCTGCTTTTTTATTTTTGGAGGCATTTTTTCCAGATTTAAAAATAAAGAGGAGCAACATTGTTTCTGTAGGAATTAAATTTTATGGTGTTTTTTATAAAAAGTATAAAAAATATATATATTTTATTTATTTTATTTTTTTTTCCTTTTTGTCTTTTTTCGTGTCCGGCAACGGATCGCAACCCTCAGTGTCGCACCCGTACCGGACCGGACCGGCAACGGGATCACAATCCTTGGTGTTGCGCCCGCACCTTGCTTAGCCAGTGAGCGGGAACCGGTCTGTATGTGGGATCCGAACCCTCGGCGGGAGCGCCGCCGCGCTCCCAAGCAGCGCACTGTAGCAGTGCGCCACCAGGCCGGCCCAAAAATATATATATTTTAAAAGTATATCTACATATATACATATTTTTCAAGTATGTATGTATACTTTTAAAATAATACCAGAGATGTGAATTAGGCTAGAAGAGCCATTTATTTGGGGGAGTGTTAAACATAAAACTATTATCACAGAGACTCAAGCTGTTGGTTACTAACTTTATTTTTTTTCCTTTAGAACTGATTCATAGGAAGAAAGCCAGGTGGTTAAAATTAGTGAATATCTCTTTCCTATGTGCTTTTATTGTTAGTAATAACACTAGATTTCAAGATTTCTAAGCTTTCCCCAGTTTCCTTTTTACTTTATACAAAGGACTGCATTATTTTTGGATGCTTTTAAGTGTCTCCTTAGGGGGAAAAAATTCACATCTAAGTGACTTAATTCTCCTTCATAAGAAGGAAGGGAGTCAAAGCTCCATATGTCCCCAGATGGAAGCATTAGGATAGGTACTCTGCTTTGCTCTGTTACAATAGTTTACTGCCTACAGGTTTACTTCAACTGGGAGGCTAGAGCCACATTTTTTTTTTTCTTAGTAGTATCACTTTCCCTAAGGTAGATGAGCATGAAGTTTATAATCAGAGTGTCAGCTATAATGGGCTCTGGCGTTCTTAGAGTTATGGAAAATTAGCTGGTACCACGACTTCAGGGAAGTACTGCTGAGCTGAGACTGAGCACATTCTAGTCTCTATTTCATGGCGTTTCTTTTTTTTTTTTTCCTTTTTTGTCTTTTTTCGTGTCCGGCAACGGACCGCAACCCTCAGTGTCGCGCCCGCACCGGACCGGGACCGGCAACGGGATCGCAACCCTCGGTGCTGCGCCCACCCCTCACTCAGCCAGTGAGCGGGAACCGGTCTGTATGTGGGATCCGAACCCTCGGCGGGAGCGCCGCCGCGCTCCCAAGCGGCGCACTGTAGCAGTGAGCCACCGGGCCGGCCCTTCATGGCGTTTCTTTATTTTCACTGTTTTGCATTTTCCGTTTGAATTTGTTTCCCCTACATGAAAATGCTGACTTGGGGGCCTTCAGACCTCAGGTTGTACCATGTGCTTCTTTGTGACAGTGTGCTTCTGGGACTGGGACCTTGGGGAGCTGCTTTGAGAGCCGCGTGGTCGTTGTGTGTGAGAAGATGATGAGCCGAGCCTGCTGGGCGAAGTCCAAGCACTTGATCCATTCAAAGACTTTCCGTGGAATGACCCTCTTACACCTGGCTGCTGCCCAGGGTTATGCCACCCTAATCCAGACCCTCATCAAGTGGCGGTAAGGCTGTGGCACAGATGAGGGGTGGTCGTCCTTGCTCATCAGCGTGCCACTTCTTCTTGAGCATTTCCTCTGATGCAGAGAGATCTGGACTATCAATAAGCTTTTATAGCCTGTGAGCAGAGCCCTTTCTCCAAGGACAGTTTCCAAGGGATTTTTATGAACTTCTGCTCAAGAAATACTGAGTGAGATGCTAAGTAAACGTTGGACTTTTTATTTCCTTTGGATCCCTTGCCAAATGGAGAGTCCAAATACTCTAGAAATCCAGCACTCTCTATTTCTTCAAATTAGGGATGTCAGATGCCCAGTTTATTTTCATCCGTGTGGGGTTTTATAATATTCTGGTACTTCCTTTTAACATTCATTAATTGTGCAGTAATTTCCGGTGCTCTCCCTTACAGCACAAAGCATGCGGATAGCATTGACTTGGAACTGGAAGTTGACCCCTTGAATGTGGACCACTTCTCCTGTACTCCTCTGGTAAGGAATCGGTTTGTTTAGTCCCCTAGCCATGTTTCCAGTTTGGCATAGGGATGTGCCTGGTTGCCATGGTTATCCCTCATTGACATATGGCATTTATCAGAGACACTTTGTGAGGGTAACAGTTTAATGTCCCCATTGAGATTGCCAGCAAGGACCAGTTTGTTAGTTGGCAGCAATGACAAAAGTAGAATATCGTTTGCACCTCTTATTGAGAAAACTTGCTTTGTTTTCCTGTCCTGTAGATGTGGGCATGTGCCTTGGGGCACCTGGAAGCTGCCGTTGTGCTGTACAAGTGGGACCGTCGGGCCATCTCCATTCCCGACTCTCTAGGAAGGCTGCCTTTGGGAATTGCCAGGTCAAGAGGTCACGTGAAATTAGCAGAGTGTCTCGAGCACCTGCAGAGAGATGAGCAGGCTCAGCTGGGACAGAACCCCAGAATCCACTGTCCTCCAAGTGAAGAGCCTAATACAGATAGCTGGATGGCACAGTGGCACAGTGAAGCCATTAACTCTCCGGAAATACCCAAAGGAGTCACTGTTATTGCAAGTACCAACCCAGGTAAAAATTCAAAATTATTACATCTCAGAACTTGACAGTTCTCCCATTTGCTTTCACGTAGCTGCCCTCAGAAAATTCATAGAATATTCACATATGTTTAAGTTTTTTTTAATATTTCTTATATTTCTTTAAGAATGCCTAGCACACACACACCCCCCCCAATACAGAAAGTAGCAAGAATTCTGTGTTCATGCAAGACATACAAATTTTTAGAGGAGGATTATCTGAATACAAGATATGCTGCTGGGGAATATTTAAATATTAGAGACATGTCTTGAGTTCCGGCTTTGCACTTTGTGTCTCTCAGGCATAGAGAAAGTGTTAATTCGTTAGGATTCCTAATTTTATCGCCTGTCCTGACTATCCTTTCTACTGTACTTTTCAGAGCTGAGAAGACCTCGGTCTGAACCCTCTAATTACTACAGCAGTGAGAGCCACAAAGATTATCCGGCTCCCAAAAAGCATAAATTGAACCCTGAGTCCTTCCAGGCGAGGCAGGAGAAGCTGCTTTCCACTGCACTGAGTCTGGAACAGCCAAATATCAGGAAGCAGAGCCCTAGTTCTAAGCAGTCTGTCCCCGAGACAATCAGCCCCAGTGAAGGAGTGAGGGACTACAGCCGGGAACTCTCCCCTCCCACTCCAGAGACTGCAGGATTCCAAGCCTCTGGATCTCAGCCTGTAGTAAAGTGGAGTTCCAAAGATCTTTACATTGGTGTGTCTACAGTACAGGTGACGGGAAATCCGAAGGGGACCAGTGTAGGAAAGGATGCAGCACCTTCACAGGTGCGTCCACGGGAACCAATGAGTGTCCTGATGATGGCTAACAGAGAGGTGGTGAATTCAGAGATGGGGCCCTACCGTGATAGTACAGAAAACGAAGAGTGCCCGCAACCCATGGATGACATACAGGTAAGCCTGCAAAGGCCGGTACGTCAGAGCCACGCTGATCTTTACGGCCACTTTCTGAAAGTCCTGTAACTGTCTCCCCCGTGGAGGGATGGAAGTCTGTCTCATGCATGAGAATGTTGGCATGTCTTCTTCCCTGGGGCCTGCATATTCATTCAGTGAATCAGGCCCTGTGAATAGTCTCAGCAAAGCCCTTTTTGCACCAGCTCCTCAGAACTTACTCATGACCCTATAAAAAGTCTTCTGCTTCCTTCTCACATCCAAGATGACTGACTTCACTGTTTTAAGTACCAGTTATAATAGCATCAAGGCCATTAAAATAGCTAGAACGGGAAGCCCATGGATAGAATTTGAATTATCTATGACTTTAATAGGCATCCTCTAGCCATTATAAAGGGCACATATGACGTGAGGTTCTCATAGGTGCAGTGAAATATCCCTAAAGCCTTATAATAAATCTAGAAAATCCAGAATCTGTTTAGGGTATTAAACTTGTTACAGATTAAGAGAATATGTACTGAAGTAAACTTGACATTAGACTGTTAAGCAAATTTCACTAATTATTTTATTTAAGGACCAATAGGGCAACCTAAAACTATGTGTCTGGTTTCCTCTCTTTCCAACTTCCCATTGATATAACCAAAAACAAATGAAAAAGAAAAAAATTCCCACTAGAATTTCAAAAGGACACCCATGCCTATAGACATAATGCACTGACAGGGAGGTGTATGGACGAGGTCTTGTATCCTGGCCAGCGTTTCCAGGGAGGGTCTTGTTGCTGAGCCACTCATGTTCACTGTGTCCCTGGGGCCCTTCCTGCCAGCCCTCTGCTGACCAACACAGGATGAGAAGCTTGCATGCTTACCCGTGTGCTCATGTCCCTGGTGGGAGTGGGGAGGGGCGGACCCCACTGCTGATCTACCAACCACTGCAATCATAGGGAGGCCTGCCAAGGAAAAACAATGTTTTAGACAAGTGGCTGGCAAATTTCTTCTCTAAAGGGTCAGAGAGAGAATATTTTTAGGCGGTGTGGGCCATGCAGACTTTGTCATAACTATTTAATCTGCACTAACAGCATAAAAGCAGTCTTGTTTCAGTAAAACTTTTTTTATGCAAACAGGGAGCTTGCTGGATTCAGCCTGCCATAGTTTGCCAAACCCAGTTTTAGACAATTCCTAGTAGAACCCATACCAAATTCCAATACTAAGCAATTTAGAATTATTCTTACAAACATAAAAATATAACAATATATCAGACTGTGTTGAAAATCAGCAGCTGAAAAGAGGGGAACCAAGTTGGGCATCCAGAACAGTGCTGCTGTCCCTCAGAACTTTCTGCAGTGATGGGGATGTTCCATATCTGCGCTGCCCACTGTGGCAGCCACTAGCCACATGTGGTATTGAGCACTTGAAATGTGGCTAGAGCAACAATGTGGCTAGGTTTAATTAATTTAAGCTTAAATAGCCATTGGATAGCACAGCTTTATGGCAGTTAGCCTGCACTGAGACAGAGTTGATTCAGGAATTAGAAAATAACCTAGAAAAATCTTTTTCATATTTCCACTGAGCTTTGAGAAAACAATATTTTGCTAAATTAAGAGCACATACTTATGAAAAAGGCAGCAGTCCACAAAAGTATGTTAACCAAATGAAAAAATAACAATAATGAAATAAGAGGAGGCACGATGAGTTCACGGAAGAGTGAACACTCAAACCAGTAAAACTGAGATGTCTGAATAATTAGTGATAGTGTGGTTGAGTGTAAAGGGCAAATGTTAGGAAGAGGTTCTTTAAACAGAAGAGGAGTAATGTTCAAACAGTAACCTAGAGCTAAAATTCTTTTAGCAAAACCAGGGAGATAGGGAAATGAAGACGGTCAAAGCATATTCAAGCAGCTCTTTTGTTCAGGGAATAGAGTAGATTTGTACAACTCATGATATGGATAGATGAGTACAGGATAGAAACGTCACGTGCATCGGTAGCATGAAAATAAGCTACAGAATTTCTGAGACATTGAGAGGGAAAAAAGAAAATTTGGACCATTTGGAAAAAGTTTAGGGATGGTAACAAGGAAAGATGCAACAACAGAAATAATAGAAAACATGATATTGTAGGAATATTTTCAAACATGATTCATTCACACTTCGGTAAATGATAATTCTGCTAGAAGGCAGATTCCCAGATTCAGTGGAGAAGAAAGCAAAATGTATGTTGCTTGTAAGAGACTAAAATGAACAACTAAATGAAATGAAACAAAGAATGAAAATAAAGTTCTGGGTAAAGTTATAACAAACAAATGAGTATAACAAGAAAAAGCTAAGTAGTACAACTGAAGGCAAATATTACATAATTTATCAAGAAGATACGGCAGTTATAAACCTAGCAACATAACCTCTAAAAATCAAAGCAAAAACTAGTAAATACAAAGAAATGTGAAACTGTAATGGTAGCGTGGTACTGGCACACCTATCAGAATTTGTGTGATCATACAGGTAGGGGAAGGATATGATAAATTTGAACAGTACAATTAGAAAGCTTGATTTAGTATATATTTAATATACTTATATGTAATTATATAGATATATGTAATTAATACATGTAGAGAAAAATATATATATATAATGGTTCTTTTCAGAAATGCAAAACACATTTAAGAGAATTGCTCATATGCTAGGAGACAAAGAGAATTTGAATAAAACCCCAAAGCTACACATTTAAAGGCTATCTTCTCTGACCACAAACCCAAGAAATTTAGAAATGAATGACATGATTTTTTAGTTCCAACTGCTGAGTATATTATTTGTTTTAAAGTCATTTAAATTTCATTGCACTTTGCAGCCATCCCAATAAAATCAGCTACTTAGCATCCCAGAGTGTCTCACTTATTGTCATATTGAGGCGCTCTTATGTCGTACATGTTTATAAAATGGAGGATGATTTTAGGGGATGACCGTAGAGTGATAACTTTCAGGCTTCAGAAATTCTACTTTGCTTTTAATGAAATATTTGAGTATTTTCATGGAAAAAGAATGAAGGCCAGACTTACTTCCTACTGTTCGAGTCACAAATCGAGAGGGTCAGTATAGAAGAAAGAAAGTGAATATTTTTTCTTAAGCTTTTTTCCTTTTATTCCTATTACAAAAAAATTCTTGTACTTTGATGAAAATTATCCAAGGTAAACATTTTAACAGCATTATTGAGATATAATGTACATACTATAAAATTTTGACTGTTCAGTGTGATGAATTTTAGTAAATTTGTACAGGTGTGCAACGTCAGTACAATTTTTTAGAACACTACCATTACCCCCAAAAAGTTCCCTGTGCCTTTTTGCAGTCAGTCTCTGCTCCCACCCCAGCCCTAGGCCACCACTGATCTGATTTTTACCCCAGAGTTTTATTCTTTCTAGAAATTTCTTATAAATGGAATCAGACAATCTTCTGTGTCTGGCTTCTTTCACTTAGCAGTATGTTTTTGAGGTTTATTCATGTTGCAAGATAACATTTTGTTACCTTTGTGTAGCTCCTTCCAGAACATTTTCAATTGACTTAAAAACTTAAAACTGCTGTATTTTGATTATGATTTTCAAGAAGTGTGCAAGGAAATTTTTGAAAATGAGGCCATCTCTCTGATTCTCATAAAAAAAAAATCTTAATCCACACCAGTTTTGAGGTTTCTTCATTTGTGTCTGTTAGGAAAGTATTTTGGGTGTAAGTACCAGCAACCCAAAGACATTGGTTTAAGAAAAAAATGAATTTTTTTTTTCACATGACAAGAAATCCAGAGGTTCACTTTCTCAGTGATGCCATCAGGAACCCAGAGTTTTTTCCTCGTTTTCTGTTCTTTTTGGCTTTTCTCTTCATGCTTGCTGCTTTCTAGTTATAGCTGTTCAAGCTTTTCTGTAGTCAAGGCAGGAGGAATAGAGGAAGGGGACATGCCAGGCACACTGATACCTTTTCATCAGGAAAGCAAAAGCTTTATCCAAAACCCTCCCAGCAGACCTCTGCATAGTCTTATTATCTGGCAGCAGGTCACATATCTTTTCATAAGTACACAGGAAGATAAGAAATCAAGAAGAGGATTATCACAATTGGCTTAGATAAATCATGATCTGTCTCCTGGGTTTTGGCACATTGCTGCTTTCTACGAGCCTGGGGTTCTCTAGGTGGGGCAAAAGAGGCCATTGGATAATGGTTAAGCAACTGATAGTATCACATTAATATTACATTTACTCTAAACTGCCCAGGCACAGTATCATTAATTGGTTGGTTGTAGCTGAGAGAATAGACACAAGCCAGGAGTTCTCTAAGACTTGACTAAATGTTTTTGGCCAACTATGATTTGGAGATAATAAGGTCTCAGATCTCAGCATATTTGGGTGCATCGTGTAATAACTTTAAAATGATGTCTGAGTGCACTGGAATGAGGTGTAAGACTGCCCGCCCACCCTTATTTGTTTTCTTTCCAAGGTGGGGGAGTGGAGGTAGACCTGGATAACCTCTAAGGTTCTTTTCTTTTCTTTTTTTTTTTTTTTCCTTTTTGTCTCTTTTTTCGTGACCGGCAACGGATCGCAACCCTCAGTGTCGCGCCCGTACCGGACTGGGACCGGCAACGGGATCGCAACCCTCGGTGTTGCGCCCGCACCTCGCTCAGCCAGTGAGCAGCCAGTCTGTATGTGGGATCCGAACCCTCGGCGGGAGCGCCGCCGCGCTCTCAAGCGGCACACTGTAGCAGTGCGCCACCAGGCCGGCCCCCTAAAGTTCTTTCCTAACCTGAATGTTATGTGAACTTCTGACTTTAGGTGAACATGATGACCTTGGCAGAACACATTATTGAAGCCACACCTGACCGAATCAAGCAGGAGAATTTTGTGCCCATGGAGTCCTCAGCATTGGAAAGAACAGACCCTGCTGCCATTAGCAGTACAATGAGCTGGCTGGCCAGTTACCTAGCTGATGCCGATCGTCTGCCAAATGCTGCCCAGATCAGGTCAGTAAAACTCTGGCCATCATTACCCAGGATCAATTCCTGGATTTAATTGGAGTCAGGGGAGGCTAACTGTATTTGATGAACTCTGTGTGATGTAAGACCTTACCAAGGAAAGGAGAAAGCGTTAGGACGAGTTCCATTGCCACTTTCAAGGCCCGCCTCATATCCTCATTTGTCTCATTATCTTTCTCCCCATATCAGAGCATGCCAGATAGTGCGGCATGTTTTTCCCCCAACTTGGTTGAAGCCTCATAATGACAGAATAGTGTACTTACTGGGTTTAGTATTTAGCGTAGAACTAAACTCATAATAGCTGCTGAGTACAAACGTTCCTACTTGAAGGACAGTTAAAGCACTGAGTATGTTTAGCAACCTACCTAACTGAATGAAGGATATTCTTAACTGCCCACAGTGGCTTCTGGTGGATACCATCTTGTCTCACTAATTAATTTGTAATGGATTGTGCCAATCAATTATTATTCTCTCCTTTTTCTCCTCTTGTTTCAGAAGTGCATATAACGAGCCTCTAACCCCTTCTTCTAATACCAGCTTGAGCCCGGTAGGCTCTCCAGTCCGTGAAATCACTTTCGAGAAACCTAACCTTCCTTCAGCAGCAGATTGGTCAGAATTCCTGAGTGCATCTACCAGTGAGAAGGTAGAGAGTGAATTTGCCCAGCTGACGCTGTCTGATCATGAACAGAGAGAACTCTATGAAGCTGCCAGGCTTGTCCAGACAGCCTTCCGGAAATACAAGGTAAAATAGAACAAGAGTCTTGACGCAGTAACATTCTTAAGGTCAAGGAGGCTAGATGAAAGTCAGAATCATTCAGACTAAAACATATACCATTTCTTTTTTTCTCTTGAGTTTCAGATTTTTATTTGAAATTATTACACCACATTAAATTATTAATAACTTTCAGAAGCTTTAGTAAAATAAACTAACCAGTAGTGTGATGGTTATCACCATCTCAACTTATTGTTGGTAATGATAATGGATATTTGTTATTTAGTTAATATAAAGTAAGCTGACACCTCTGCCATAAGGAATTTGTGTCCTAAAGCAGGGGTTTCCAACTGGGGTCTGGGGGACTGACTGTAGGCAGCCCATGAACTCCTAAAATTATATGGTGAAACTTTTATATGTGCAGTTTTCATGGAGGGACAGGATCCATAGCATTCTGCAGATTCTCAAAGAGTCTTTGACCCCCCCTCCACCCCCAAAGGTGTTAAAAGCCATTAATCATTGATCTAAAAGTATAACAGTTGGGATTATCTTAGGAGAGACAATGAGATCTGGCAAGACAAATAGTATAATACCTAATTTGTTAAATACTTTTTAAATGAATGTTTTTAAGGCCCTCTAACAGCCAAATACCATGGTTTTATTTAGAAGCAAGAATAGTCAGAGGTTTATTCTGTAAATTCAATCTTCCTAATTTATGTTTATAATTAATTATCAATTATTTTGGAAAACCTGAGGTCTCAGTTTTGCAAAAGTTGCATTAAATGAGTAATGATTCTATTTAAGTGTTAAGAAAGTTGACATTTCTTGTATTAAACTGTTACTGATTTTTTTCCCCCTCACTTTACCTTTAAGGGCCGACCCTTGCGGGAACAGCAAGAGGTGGCTGCTGCTGTCATTCAACGTTGTTACAGAAAATATAAACAGGTAAACCACAGTTCTGTGTCACAGAAGGAAAATGTGCCTCATCCAAACAGCACCAGGCCACAAAGGACTCTGGTGTGCAGTTTGGCTGAAGAGCGCTACCTCCAGTACCTAATTAACAGAGACTTAATTTGGATTGCCTTGACTAAAAAGCAGAGGAAAACACAACAAAACAAAACCATCTGTAGTTAAATTTGTACTACAAAAGAATTTTTTTCAAATTTTTGGCCCTTTAAGTATTATCACCTACATGAGATATTGGTCTGATACAAAGAAAATTATTTGTGTTTGAAGTGAGGATCACTTCAAAAAGTGTTCCAATAATTTTATAAACTCCATAGTAATTAAAGAACTCTAGGGAGTTTGATATGGTGATTGGAAAAGGTAAACACTGGCTATTACCTTTGACATTGAATTACATAATTGTTGGCCATTTTCCTTTCAGCTTCTTATATATTTTAAGATAAAGAATTGGAAAAAAATTTTGAAAATCTTAAGAAGCTTGGAACATAAACTGCTTTTGCATTCCTTAGCTCAGAGGTGCAAGAAGAATACCTACGTGCTCTTTCATAACAGTAATACTCCACAGCAGTGTTACCATTTCCAAAACAACCTGCAGTGTTACATAACTGCTGTCAGATGGGAAAGGGACCCAGTGTTTGTCGAGCACCTCGTATGTACTAGATCTTCTGGCACACCGTCTCATTTACTCCTTACAACTATTTGAAGTAAACAGTTTTATTTCCATTTTACAGACGAAGAGGCTGAGGTTCAAAGAAATTAAGTAAATATTGGACCTTTCGAATGATCAAGGTGTTTATAAAATATTGAAAATCTCCTGAGTGTTTGACTGGTTCACATGATAAAATTCAGTCCTGTCAGTAGATTCTAGAACCTTGTTAGGTTGTGCTTTAGGTATGTTTTAAACTTTTATTTAAGGAATAATAAATGCTAAAATATATGAAATTTGGGATTACGTTATGCATAGAAATTTGGGATTACATTATCTTGTTATGATTTAGGGCTTGCTGCGATTTCTGATATGTGTTGCCATTTTCTCAGGTTTCTCTAGGATTAATACCTATTAATTGGGGGCTGGGGGGAGGGACATCTCCAGCTTGTAGCCAGTTGAGTTCATGATCCCAGAAAATGAAGGTTTATTGTGCAAACGCTGACACCACAGGACCTATACAGCTGTACAGCAGGGAACTGTACTGGCTTCTGTCTGGTGAAAAGGCTTCATGTTAGCACAAGTGACACACAGAATCAAGATTTCAAGTCCATGATTACAACAGGTATTTATTTATTCCAATATATGAGTGTGGTTTTTTAAAATATCCCCATCCAAATGAGTGTTGTCTACAACTAGGAAGATGGAAGGCATTATTTTTGGAAATACAATGGTAGAACAGATATTTTGGAAGATGAAAGGCATTAATAAAGCCCAGGCTACCTTTTTTTTTTTTTCTTTTTTTGGTTGGGAGTTTTATTGATTCTGGTTTTTATTTCATTATATTCAGCAATCTAACATTAATCTTGTATTTTCTGTTTCTCCCCCAAGCTGACATGGATAGCCTTGAAGGTAATGATACACCCAAGTCCTCTCACAAACCATTCCACCAGAGTCACAAACACCCATCACCAACTACAAGGAGGGGCCATTAAAATGGCACGGTCATGAAACAGACATACTCCCCTTGCCAGGCCACGTAACCACACTGCATCTAGCCTCTGGGGATAACGTGGTTATTCAGTTGGAGAGGGTTTTGGCAATAATAATAATTGGACATTCTCTTGGCTAGTGTCAGTCTATCTAAGCCAATTACTATGAGCCCAGTGGCCACTAAGTAAATATCCCTTTTTCACAGTGTGCTTCACTGTGGCCTGATAGGTTGTCAGTGCACAGTGTGTGCAGGCCAAGATGATGAAAACCACTGAAGCTCTGTAGAATAGAGTGTTCTTGTCCTAAAAGATCTTCAGACCAATGAAAATGTAAAGTAGATCAGATAAGCTGAAGAAGATTCTGGCAGAAGGGTCCTCTTTCTTGGACATTCTGACAAGCCAGTTTCCTTCCCTCATTCTGGCTCATACGTCCAGAAATATAGTTAGGCTTACACAGGGATTTTCTGAGAAGTGTTTCTCCTTCCAATGGTAAGTTGCCTTCTTGTAAGCAAAGGGCTTCACTGTGACTTCTTGTTCTCAGAGTCATATTCTATCTCACTAGAAATCTGGACATAGCATTTTTAAGCCATGTAGAGCACTACACTTGTGTGTAGAGACTGTTAGTGAGCAGAATGCATTCTCTGGTGCCTTCGTCCCTTCCTCTGTAGCTCTGCAGCAGGGTGGGTGGAGGGCTGCTGGTATTGGTTCCTGAGCAGTCCCCAACTCTGACAACCTTCCAGGTTTCATTACTTCCCCTCTGTGTCAGTCTGATGAGTGTTAATCTTTTACAGGTTAATGGCTTAAAGGTGTCAGCGTTTCATGATAAGCCTTGTATTTGGGACCTTGTAACTCGGTCAGAAACTTGTCATATGGAATGATGGTTAGAAATCAAATGCTGACTGCAAAGTAGATTTGCGTATGGTGGGAATTGGGAAGCATAAAAAACGTTAAAAATGTTTCAGAATTTGATAGTAAATATTAATCTTAAACATTTAAGATTTTACTTTCTAAGTATCTCTTCAGACGTACAAATGTTTAAGTTTATTGCTATTAAAACTTTTTTTTTCAAGAAGGGCAAAATATTTTGATATTTTGGGGGAAAAGCACATTTAAAGCAATTTATTGTCTGAAGGCGACCCTTAAAGTAATATTTTACATTTTGGAAAGGTAGGTGAAAAGATTCCTAGTTTGCCTCTTTTGTGACTAAACCCAAAACAGAATATGATAATAAAGGGAAAAAGCACTCTCTCTTCTCTTCTCCCGTTACCTCAAAGGACACGTAAACTTGTGGGCTCCTGTTGTTACTGTTTTGCTTATTCTTGTTTCCCCTGCAGTATGCACTTTATAAAAAGATGACCCAGGCTGCCATCCTTATCCAGAGCAAATTCCGAAGTTACTATGAACAAAAAAAATTTCAGCAGAGCCGACGTGCTGCTGTGCTGATCCAGAAGTATTACCGGAGTTATAAGAAATGTGGCAAAAGACGGCAGGCTCGCCGAACAGCTGTCATTGTACAGCAGAAACTCAGGTGGGTTGGGAGGTTTCACGGCAGTAAAGCTATCTAGGGAAGATAACTCTGACTTAGTGGAAAGAACTACCCTATGCTGACATGAGGATCTGTGTAGGGCCTAGGGCATTTGCAGTTTCAGAACATTCTAGATGTTGTGACTTTGTATAGCTATGCCTGCGCTATTAGTCTGTTTTTGTCTATTTAGCTCCTCTCTACCTCCCGCCCAGTTATTTTAATGTCACCAACAAATTTCACCTTACATTAAAATTTGGTTGGACCAAATATCCTATTCAAAAAGATATCACTCTATTGTAGTAGTCTAAATTGTAGAGTTAGTTATTACATGTAAGACCTTGGAAGCAATTAGGGTTAAACTATTCCATCTTAGAGAGTGTAGTAAAAAACTTCTAGCAAAGTAAAATATGTTGATTAAACAAATTTAGAAAATAATAGCCCAAAGAGAGCTTATAAAGAGTCGTTAAAGAGTATTTAAGAGGCATCTTATTCTCCAACTTTATGTTGTCTTCCTTAATGCTAAGTGAAAGTGCTTACACATTCCCTCTTTCTCGTCCAGCAGTGAGTGCCCAGATTCAGTCCTATTAAAGTATCAAATGCTTAGGCTGTTGGATTTGCTACATGAGCTGTTCAATTAAAAGTCCTCTATCACTGCTGACCAGTTTTTAACTTTTGAATATTGGGCTTTATAGTACCCTTCTTGTGACAGTAATATTCTGGCTTTTTCAGGAGCAGTTTGCTAACCAAAAAGCAGGACCAAGCTGCTCGAAAAATAATGAGGTTTCTACGCCGCTGTCGCCACAGGTACATTAATCCTCATCTATACATTTTACTGATCAAGAATAATAAAACAACCCTAACCTTTTTAACCACTCACTAACTCCTATGTAAAGCTAAAACCCCCAGCAAATAATCAGGGTAAACATCCCAAATAACAACAGTATATAATAGAGCTCTATAACTAGAGACTAAGTTGCTACTCTTGGGACTCTGGTAACCATTTCAGAGTACACTGTATATGTTGAAGAGGGGAGATTCATGCCAGTGTTTTTCTTTTTTAATTTGAGTGTGAGGACAACCTAGTTGGACTAGCTTTTAAATCCAGCTTCCTCTTTAACCTATTATTTATGTGCCACGTTGCAATATGTTCTGCACTCTAAACCCTTACTATGCTAACACGTATCCACACGGAAAATAAACGTAGTTTCTATTCTCTAGGAGAGGAAAGAACACCATTAATTCCATCCATCCCAGTTTTCTGATGTAGAATGTCCACTGAACAGCTGGTGCCCTCTGCTGGACATGCAATAGCTAACATGCTCTATTAAATTATGAATTAAAGCTAGTCTGTGATGAGGAACAGGAGAAATTACCGGAGTGAAACTGTGCAGGACAAGAAAGACATCTGAGATTATAGGTACACTTTCAATAAGAAGGAAATGGGCTGCTGTGACCCCAGCATTCCACGGGGACACAATGTCTTCTCATGGAGCTGAGCTAGAGGAGTTTCTCTTTGTTTCCTCAATTTTGAGCTTTCTTTATGAAGACTAGGTTCTTTACTTAGATTTTTGGGGGCTGGTGAAAAGTGCTTTGTTTTCTTTATTTAGATAACATTCCCATCTGACATTGGTAACAGTAGCCATCCGAGCTGTGTTTAGGTGACCTTCTGTGTGGTTTTGTAGTTTCTGTTGTGCATCAGGAGCTATGCGGTTTATAGTACCAGACTTTAAAGCAGGCTCTTTATGTCTTATTTTCTCTTCCTGTTCAATTGTACCAAAAGCCCTAGTGTTTACTTTCGACTTGATTCCACAGAGGTTTCATTTTACTTTAGTTTTTTTAACCTCTAAAACCATCGCTAACTTTGAAAATATTTTGCCTTTGAGAATTAATAGGGTTTAATTGGTTACTTGTTTTTCCTAAATTAACAAAGCAATTCATTTATGTGACCATAGAAGGAAACATGCACAACTATGACATTAACAATAGTGAAAACTGAAGGTGGCATTGGTTAGGATGTGCAGGTGTTCTCTAGCTGGACTGCTGTGGGAGCAGCTCATGTGCACGTTATCGTGTGCTTCAGCTACTCATGTGCTCCTGCTGTGCAGAGATTGTGAGGTTTTTCCCCCGTGATGGCTAACAAATGACATACGTATATCAGTACTGAAATAGAAAGTCCTGTTAGGAAACGCTTATCAAAATATGGGGTATGGCTGTAACATAATGAAATTAATTCTGCAAGCCTTCCCAAAGCCAGCGTCTTTTCCTAATCTTCAATCATACCTTTTACTTAGCATTAGAGTACTTATGACCAAATACAGTAGGTGATTTTCCTCATTTGGTGAAAATATCAAGGACTCACCTAGGCTCTTTCCTTACATTCTCAGTGTGTTCACAGTCCCTTCTCTTTTCTCTTCTACCCTCAAAGTGAAAAACCTAGGAAGACTCTATCCAGTACTGAAACCAAATAGACTTTGAGAAAAACCTAGGAAGACTCTATCCAGTACTGAAACCCACTTTGAGCAGAGTCACATCGGGCACCTCTTCTTTCATGACACTGTGGTTAATACTTTCCAGACAGAAAGGATTTTTATAATTTATCTTCAAATTTTATAAATTTATCTTCAAGAAAATTACCTCCTCTTTAGGCCACTTCAAATAAACCAGAGTGTTTACAAGTTAAATTGTACAATATATTTTTCCTCATTTCTTCTAGTCTTATCTTCAGACCTTGAATATATGTACAGATAATGCAACCTTAATGATTATGAGCAAAATTATATAAAGTCCTACACTCGTTTTCCTTTTTTTTTTTCTTTTTGCCAAAAACATGCCCTGTTTACACTGGGTGAGTTGAGAGTAAGATATTTAAGCAAAACATAAATTTATAAAAGGCTGCCTCCCAAAGTAGGCTGAAAAAGGAATCCCTTCACTCTCAGAGTTAGAGTTCTCTTTTTTGTAAACTGGTAGAGAATAATTTCATGAAGATTTTTACCTTCCTAAGGTTTATATTTTAACTAGAAATAACCTCATAAGAAGTCCATCAATAAAGTTCATTATGAAGAGAGAGGCAGGTCATGGGCTCTGGATTTCTGTTCATTATTTGGAATGAAGTAAAGACCCTTCTTGGCTCTTTTCTTTACTTGACCATTAACAGTTCAGACGTTAGAAAAATGTGCAGGTAAATTTTAATCACCTTTGTATACTGACTGTATGAGATTAGTACTTACTTCTCATTCCTGTATATGCAATTAAGGAACTTGAAGAAATCCTGAAAATCTATCCTGCAAATTTATTTTAAACTCGTTTTCCCTAGGATGTTTGTAACCCTGTTTCCATTATGGGTTATTTATTATTATTTTAAGAGAAACTGTCATGTTTATTGTTCCTTAGAAACATTAAAATATATATTAAAATAGAAAACTTCATTTGACACCCTCTCAAAAGGGGTGGTGATAGTGGCTTCAGGCATCAATAAAAAGTGTCCCATTTCTAAGTCATATGACCCAACATTTTTAAGACTTAAAAATGAATTGGTGAATTTTCTACCTGCTCATTTCATATACCCTACCATCACTCTCCTTTTCTTTCTTTCCAAAAAAGAAACCACTTTATACTCTTTTTTGTTGAAATAAAGCTATTTATAAGATTTCTGTTGTGACCCTCATATGCTAATAGCTCTTTGGTGTTGTTTTACTGTCTAAAGCCCCCTGGTGGACCATAGGCTGTACAAAAGGGTGAGTTTAGCTGCCTGCTAGCCAGTTTATCTTCTTCCATTTTCAGTATTTTGCTTTTTGCTTGCTTGCATGGGGCTGCAGCCTAGGTATGCCAGTAAGTTTCACATCCATTTTGAATGAAATAAAATAAAAACTAACCCTAATTACTAACACCGCTATTTTATACAACAGGAGAACAGTCACAGTAGATGTACAAATGCATGAGTAAGTAAAAGGGAGGGACCTTCTGAAACCACTGCAGGGCATGCTCAGAACTTGGTGGAAGAAGCCTTCATGTTAAAAAATGGCTGGTGGTACAAGTTTTTATCAAAGTAAGGCTGCATTATAAGAAAACACTAAGCCAGTGGTTTTTTGTGATTAAAATAATTTGCCACGTGAAATTTTCTCAACTACTGCTTTGTCACGATTTCTAAAGCAAGAAGGCTCGCTAGGCAGTGCTAGGCTTTTTTTTTTTCCCTTTAAACTAATCTCTTTCTTATTTAGAATTACTGTTTCCCTATTCCCCTGCTCCTCTAGTTTAATTTTCTAAATCTCTCTTTCCCTGGTGCTCTGAGGTAAGTCAGTACACAAAGCTGCCCTTTCAGAACCAACCCAGGACATTCATTATAAAATAGGGAGTGAACCTGACTTCTAGCATCTAACGGTAATGCTGAATAAAGAAAAGGTGGTGTAAAGTATCTTAAATCTGTGTATTCTATATTGCAGTTGAGTGAATATTTCAGTAGAGTTTATATTTTTTAAAAGTATAATGAATAGGTGTTCTTGAGATTTTAGAATGTGATGCTGATTTGTAAGCACACGCAAGAGGCAAAAATCTCTGCCAGATATTACTGTACCACGTCCTAAGTTGTAATAAAAGATTCGGTGTCAGAAAACCTGTTTTCTAAAAGCATTCGCCAAAATTAGGTAAATAGAATTCACCAAAATTGGACGTGAATTTATATTAATTTGACAACTCTTTTCTTATGTACAGTCTTAAATGAAGATGAATTTAAAATGTAACACGGGAGTTATCTCTATCAACTATATTCTGTGCCTCCTCTTCTTAACCTTACGCTAATACTATTTAGTCATTTTTAAGACTTCTGAGAAAAGATCATAATTCAAAAAAATATTAAAACTTCTAATGTTCATGGAGATATTATTTCCCACTTAACTAGATTTATGTTGGTGCTAATATTTATTCATTATGTTTTAAGCCTGGGGTTGGCAAACCTTCTGCTAAAAATCTTAGACTTTACATTTTAAGCCAGGGAAGAGGCCAGACAGTAATTGCCTTAGGCTTTGTAGGCCCTCCAGTCTGTCCCAACTACTTGTTCTTCCACTGTAGCATGAAAGCAGCCGTAGACAATACATAAAGGAATGTGTGTTCTAATAAAACTTTATTTACAAAAATAGGTGTTTGGACTGGATTTGACCCACATGCCGCATAGTTTGCCAACTTGATGATAGAAGACTTGCTTTTTTAGAAGTGCTTCCTAAATAATGACTACATCCCTATAAAAGAGTTAAAGTCTCACCTATTTAAAACTGAAAATTGCTGAAGGAAAAATTTGGGGGGGGGAAAGGCAGCTATACTCATTTGTAAACTTAACTAGTTAATCCAATTTTGAGTTAGGCAGTTGTTTACAATTAAAATACTCCAGGTCACAAGTGGTAGAGCTGACTCAGAGATGTCTGTATTTGGAATATAAGAGAAAAAGAGGGCAAAAATCTCCATTTTTGTTTCTTTCTATTCCCACTTACCTTCTGCATACATAGATAACATTCTTCCCATTTTAAAAAACCTCCAAGAGAATAGATGCATGCGCTAGTATTCAATTTAACTAAAAGTTGTAGTATCTTGCATGTTATATGCAATTAATATAGCCTGTTGCAAGGAGCCAACATTTTATTAGAAGTGTTTGCTTATGTACTTTTGAAGTTTGTTAGTTTCTCGTGTGTTAATGATCATTTTTAAGAGTACATTTTCTAAAGGTGCTTTTCCGTGGCAACCATAGTCTCTACCTTAATTTCTTTAGTGCCTGCTGCATTCTGTTGTAAACTCCTAAAACTCCTACTCATGCATGGAAAGTTGGGATTTCATAACAGCCCTTATGACTCGTGCAGTCTTTAGGGAGGTTTGAGAGACAGGAACAAAGAAGCTTTTGGGTTCCTTGTAGCATGGTCATATTTAACCATACAAATTGAGGAATAGCTTATGTATAGCTCTGTGTATTTACCAGTAAGATTTCTTCTACCTCTTTCTTCCATCAGAGAGGTCACAATGGCACTGCCTCTAACAGTCCCCAAGTTGAAATTACTCTGGGAGGCAGAGCATTCTCTGAGGAGGATTTATATTCCTGGAATTTCTGTCAAAGGAGATATATACTTATTAATTTATAAAGTACACCATATTTAAGACATTTAAGGTTTATACATCAAAAAATAATATATGAAAACTTAAAAATTAAATTTTATGGCACATTGTAAAACACCGTTACAATATTGGCCCTAACTCCTAGGTTAATGAAGCAGAAGGTTATCTAATAAGGTAGGCTGTGTCATTCATCAGAATTAAGACACAGTAGGATAATTCCAATAGCATAGCAATCAGAAAATACTGTTTGTGTCTCAAATTTTTAGTCTTTGCTTGGGGAAGTCTAAGAAAAAGCACCAAATATTCTTCATTGAGTCCAGCTCATTTTTATTCAGCTTTTCCTTTAGATTTAGCCCCTAATTTATCCAATAACTTAAAGTGGAATTACCAAATTCTTAGTACTGTGATGGGGATTTTTTTTTTTTTTTTTTTTGTCTTGTACATGATAACCATATTTAGGAGAGAATTTTCATTATACACAGGGAAATAGTTAAATCAACAGTTTTAATTATTTCTCTCAATTAATTTAGGTATTAACTGAAGGATTTTTAAGATTTAAGAAACTTTTACAGTATATATGCTGAAAGGGGGTTTTTTTTTTTTTTTTTTTTTTTGTCTTGTACATGATAACCATATTTAGGAGAGAATTTTCATTATACACAGGGAAATAGTTAAATCAACAGTTTTAATTATTTCTCTCAATTAATTTAGGTATTAACTGAAGGATTTTTAAGATTTAAGAAACTTTTACAGTATATATGCTGAAAATACTACTTTCCAGTCGGATTTTGAGTATATCTAACAGGATATTTTTCAGTTTCGTAGCAGAAAAACCAAGATACCTCACGTGTAAAGGGAATAGCAAATAATTGAATTACATAACAGACTTATCCTCAAGGTATTGAGAATTTTTAAAAAGCTTATTTTTCTAAGTAGAAAAATGGTTTTCCCTTTTTTTTTTTTTTTGTCTTTTTTCGTGTCCGGCAATGGATCGCAACCCTCAGTGTCGCGCCCGGACCGGGACCGGCAACGGGATTGCAACCCTTGGTGTTGCGCCCGCACCTCGCTCAGCCAGTGAGCGGGAACCGGTCTGTATGTGGGATCCGAACCCTCGGCGGGAGCGCCGCTGCACTCTCAAGCAGCACACTGTAGCAGTGCGCCACCGGGCCGGCCTGAAAAATGGTTTTCCACTTCTCTCTTCAAGACATTTCTTTTTGGGGGTAGTAGAAAGTGTTCCTATAGATGAAAGAGACCTCTCTAAAAAGCAGTTCCTAGACAAATTCCTCTTTTCCCTGTATGAGATAATATTTCTGAGAGGGCTTTATAAACTATAACAGTCACTGCAGGTATTATTATAAGCAGTGGGAATTCTGATATTTAAATAACCTCTTTCTTGTAAATCACTGGCCTAGTTACCCATATTCAGTAAAGGTGGGTGCGGCTATCCTCCTGGAATTAAAGAACCTTACTTGGAGGAAGAAGAAATAACACTTTTTGGTCCAAGTTTTTAAACAACAAATTTTCTATATATCTGAGAACTGGGTTTCCAAACATTTAACTTTGCCAGAAGCTGCCAGTCATTTTGGTAAGTAGTGATTTCAGCAAAACAGCTTTGCCACATGCTGATGAGACTAGCCCTGTGAAATATTTTCAGTGGATCATTACTAAGTTCTGGATGTTATGTTTACACTTTTTGCTTTGTTATGTACACTTTAATCCAAGGGACAGTTCTCTAACAGTGCCTGAAAGTGTACCGTTTGTGAAAAGTTAACAGTGCTCTAAGGCCAACAAATGTGAAACCACACTTCTTTAGTCAAATTTGACATGAGGTATAGATTCCATGTGGCCCAATATATTCAATGAGGAGTAAGAAATGAATGTGGGATGTGTCACCATGGATGTATTTTAAATCTCCAAAGTAATTTTGTCTCACTTGCCTCCTTTAGGAAATGAATATTTTTGGAACACAGTGGTGTGTGTTAAATTGCAGAAAACATGCTCTGTGTCATTCTTATTGGGCCTCTCTGTCTTTTTTGTTTTGCAATCCAAATGAGATTTCTGGAAAATGGCAAGATCTCTCTTTTCCTAAATTCCCCACAAGCTATTGCAGCTCTCAGAGCAACAGGTAACTAATCAGAAAGCCGCATTTGGCTGCCCTGTATATTTTTGACGTCCAGCATTGCGAGAATATACCTGCTGAAATCCACTGACTCATGAAACATTTCTCTGGCTGAGCATTACTAAGTAGATGTAATGAAGCAGCTTTGCCTTACGCTTTTCCCATGGAGCCATTGTTTGCTACAAGTTTCTGAAGCAGGCCTACTTCATTTATTCATTAAGTTATCATTGGACGTCTGATGGAAGTAAACCCTGTGGGCTTCTGCTGGCTTTCAGTGCTGTTGCTTACTACATCACTTCAATACATGATGATGCAACATTTGGGGGGAGTGGGTTGAGGCTGCAGCAGTATCCCAAAGTGGTGATTATTTTTGGCCTAGAATGCTTGGGGAAATCCTGGGGTTATCTTTAACAGCTGAATGGTCACAGGTCAGAGTCTTGCTATGTGACTGCCAAAACTCCAAGCTAGAAATATGCGTCTGCTTTCCAAATTAGTGATAGGAAGTTCAAAAACGTGGTCACACAGTTTTCCTTAGGGTAGCTATAGCCTTTACTGATAGAAGCTATAGATGTCATCCTGTATTAATTGTCTTTATGATCTCAAGGGAGACTGCTTTGCCTGTCTTCTATATAATGGAACTCCAAAGTAAGTGCAATTATAATGGGATTTTATTTTATTTTTCTAAGATAACCTGGACATTTTTAGGCTCAGTTCTTTCTTAGCCCTGAATGATTCTGACAGTTGTAATTCCTTAAGAAAGCCAAAAACTCAGGGACCCTTACCTGAGTTGTGTAGTGTAACTCAACAAAAATTTATTGAGCACCTGTGTTCTAAGTTCTGTAGATATGGTGATCGTTGGAACTGGATTTTTAAGTATGATTCCGATTTCAAAAATTCTCATCTATATTTACCAAGTTTGCATACTGAAAAAAATGCTTACAACACAGGTAGTATCAATGAAACCATTTCAGTCAACTGCTTTTGCTTTTGGTCTATAAAGTTTAATTTTTTTCTCCACTGAATTTTTCAGTTATTTTTATGTCATATGAACACAATATTTTTAAAACATAGTGACAGATGGATAGAAAAACATCTTATAAACTTTTTCTTTTAAAGAATGACAAGCAGGAAAAATTATTACCAAAAAAGCACACACTTACTGTAGCAAATTTTGAAAATACAAATAAGCACGTAGAACCACCGAGATAATAAGTTAAACGCTTACTGTGTATCTTTCTTGTTGGTAAAGATTTATTTTAGTTAACGTATGCCTTTTAGTGATTATTCATGTTCTTGACTGATAACAAGGCAACAACAAATTTCTTTAACTATTTAAACACTGATTTGAAACATCTATTTTTTAGAATTTGTTAAAAATTCCAGTATACCAGATGTTCTAAATCACTTCAGTGAAATAATTGTTTTCTGTTTCTTTGGAGGCCATATAACATTCAAACATTATTTTATCCAATTGACATTTGATTTAAAACAAAACAAAAATGAGGCACTGCTATCTCATCCTAATATTCAACTCTCAAATAACATAAAATTCCATTTATGATTTCAGAAGGGGAGATTTTAAAAGTCTCTCAATTTCATGTAAACTTTCAGAGGTAAGTTAACATCAGCATGGTCTGTAAATTGCAAATTGGTGAGTGAGGCTAAAAATCTTCCTTGATTCTTAGGCACATTCTTGTCACGTTTTAGAGTTCTAAATCAAATCGTATTGTAAAATCAATAAGTACATTTTATGTGTGATCTTTCCCCCCCCAAAAAATTGTAATAAAATCAACAAAGTGTCTTATAAAGGATGACATCTTAGAATTGAGAAATTATAGTTGTTATTGTCAGTTTCATTTCATACCATGGAAATTTTCCAAATACATTTTTTTTAATAAAGTCTTTTATAAAAAGCAATGAAGTAAGAATTGTTTTTTGTAAGTTTCTGTGTTACCCGGAGAGATATTATTAGAGGTTAGTGGAGTGAAGTGTTGAAACTACAGGCTTTGAAGTCAGACAAACCTGGGTTCACATCCCTGCTCTGCCATTTAGTAACTGCATGCCTTGGGGCAGGTTACTTATTTCCTATAAACCTCAGGTTCTACATTTACAAGTTGGAGGTAACAGCAGTGTTGTGAGAATTACGTAAGGTAACCACTACTGGAATATAGCTATTGGAGGGTAATTAGTGTTCTCTTCCTTTTTCCCCTTTTCTTTTTTTCTAATTCCCCCTTTAATAAATTTCTGTAAAAAAAAAAAAAAAAAATCTATGGCATTTAAGTCATTTTGATGTCATACTGTGGTAACTTCACCATGAAACTAAGAATTCTCCACTTTAGCTCAGCAGTTACAAAAGCCTAGGAAATACATCTGAAAATTGGAATGTTCTCATTTTTCCCGTGTAGACATTCTCTGTGTGTGGACAGCACCTCTTCTTCACTTAGTGGTCTGTGAGGCCATCACTAATTTCATATAGAGCATGTACATGGTAACTTTAAAACCTTATGAAAACTTAGTTGACTTTTTAATTAGTTCTGAAAGAAACTTTTTTAAAAAAAATCTGCAAAAAAAAATGTGACCAATTTAACTAAAAGAAAAATGTTTTTTGTTATACCTGCCCTGACCAGCTGATTACAGATTCTTGGGTATGAAACTACACAACACACTTCTGGTTTATAATTCACTCTCCCTTTTATTTCATCTCAATGATGAACCTAATATTTTTAAAGCATTCTTGTTCTCTCTGGAAAAATTGTGAGTGGATATCTTTGTGTTTATGCTATCAGATTTTGAGTTCGGAATTCTTCTAATTCTAGAAATCTCATCAGTGATGGAGTCACTGTTGCATATTGTGAATTGGTTCTGTGCTAGTGCAGAAATAAAATGTAGTCTTTGAAGGAGCATGCCCATTTGGCGGTAATTCCGCAGATAGGTCTGCACACGTGCAGACATTGCATGTCCAGAGGTGAAGTTGGCATCGGTGCATGCCTTGCATTTTCCAGCCCAAGGGATGTTAGTATAGATATTGCATGTTTAAAAATTGAACACAGACTATATAGCATGTTTCAATTTTTAAAAAGCCATTTATTGAGTATGCATGTCCAAAATTAGGGACCTATAATGATGTACAATTCCCTACTGTAATATGACCCACATTACCCTAGAATTTAATAATCTGGTATATTTAATTATAAAATTTAAAACTAAATAATATGTAGATCTAGTTATGAACATAGCAATGTATTCTAAATGTACTATTAAGAAAGGAGGACTCAACAGTTTTGGAGATATACTGTTTGTCACTGTCATTTGCCAATGTCACACTAGGACCAAGCAGGGCTTGGTATATATAGTAAATAAATCAAAACAAGGTTTCAAATATTATTCTTTTAAGTATTAATATGATAAAGCTTTTCTTCTGAAAGAGAGCATCCTCTCTTTGAAGAGATTATATCAACTTTGCAGAATACTCAGAAATAATTCTGCTTGGAGGTGGTAAATATAACTGTTTTCTTAAATCGCTGTAGTCTATGTGCCATTCCAATGACTCCCAACCTATGTAATATATCTTATTACAATAACTTATAACTGGTTTTTCTAAAATGTTTTCTTCCTGCCCCAGTGTTATCACGAATCTATTTAGAAAGTAAGCTAGCATTTGTTTTGAAATAAATTTTTAGTTTACTGGTAGAACTTAAGCTAATAGGAGAGACCTTACTCTTAGAGGATCAGTAAACTGTATTTGAAATTATTGGCCTGTGTGTAGGCTCATAACAAATCAGACTTTTTCTTGCATGCTGTTGAGGTAGAGAAAAGGTGTCCTGAAGAACTCCCATTCTATTTGGCTGAAATCATCCTTTCACACCCATTTTTGGGAAATGTAGGACTCACTACAAACTGTGACTTGGACACAGCATGCAGTGACTTGCATTTGGTCATTCTGCTATAAGGCCAGCTCATAATTATTTGTCAGTATAGAGAAGTATTCTTACAGCTCACAACCACTTCCCTATGCACCCCTTCCACATCAAGTTGCCATATTCAAAAACTGAGGCAAATTTTTATATTAAAAAATATATAGATTGGGGGTGGTAATAATAATTTGCTGATGTGAACTTCCCATGACTCAGTCTGTAACAATTTCTTTTAAGTTTGTTTACTACAACATGTTGGAGGAACAGAACAAGGTGCCTTATTGGTCGGTGTTGCACCCTACTGCTGTCCATCTGGGAGCACTCAGGGAAGGAACCTGAACACCTTTCAAAGTTACAGTGTAGAATGGGAGGAAAGTAAGGACTCCACAGTACATGAGTGAAATGGTGGAGCTGCACAAATTTATGATCAGGTCCAAGACAGCTACAGTCTTGAGTCTGTGAGCAAAGTGGTAGCTCAACCCCTAGGCACACTAAAAGCTAGGTGAGTGTGTGTGGAGTTTCCATCACATGGAATTACAGGGTATTAGTGGTGGTCTACCAGGCTGAAAATGAAGTTACTTGAATAGTTATTTTTCTCTAAGATGAGCATGTTATCGTTACACTTGATTTAATACAGTAGACTTTGATTTTGCTCTCTCCTTAGAGCACTTAATGTAGAAAAAAATTTTAGGATTTTTTTTTTTTCAGTCATCTTAAGGGTCATGTCTTCCCCTTTGAATGTTTTTTACCAGCAATTTCACAGGAGTTTCTTTTGCCATCAGTCCTCAAAGGGTTTTTGTCTTTTCATTTCAGAGGGAATGGTAATGCCCCTTTCCTTTATTTGGTCACTTTCACTATATAGTTATCACCTCGTGTTTTGTTTTGTTTCTCTTCCAGAGTGAAAGAATTGAAAAAGGCCAAGGAACTTGAAGATATACAGCAGCATCCCTTAGCAATGTGACATTGCTTTTCAGACTGTTTTCATTTCTGTTTTTAGCAGAGACATGCAACACACACGCGCGCGCGCGCACACACACACACACACACACACACAATCCCTCTGCAGTTTTGGGGAGATCAGCTGCAGGATTTTAACAGGAATGTTTTGGTCATTGCATTTGCACTTTCATGGACAACTTTTAATTTGATCAGCAAGACATCTTGGAACTCAGTCTTCTGTTGGATCATGGGAAAACAAGACACCAGGAGGAATTGAAAGAGGTTTCTTCCTCTTAGGAAGAAGCCATTTTCCTTCTCATATAGGGCTGTATTCAAACATCGTGTGGAACTGTACAAACATTTATACCAAAAATATAGATAAGAAAAGGTGGGGATACACTAGAACAAAAAAGAATGCTGTTCCTGCACCTGTTGGTTATTTCCAAGAAGCTGAATCTTTGGGATTGATTTTCAGTGGAGGGCTTAGATCAAACAAATTGTTACTGGGTCCGTGTGTTCTCATTTCCTTCACTGTTTATTTTTGTTTGTTTGTTTGTTTGTTTGTTTTAATCTCTACAGCACACTTAATGCAACTCTTAAAATCTGCAGGTTTTTAATGTCTTGTGGAAATGTGCAGAGGGGCAGGTGTGTGGTAAACGGGTAATGCATGGGAAATGATGAGAAACAGCTTACAAAGTTTAGATTTATTTTCTCGTCCCCACCACCTTCCAAGAACCTGCGAACATAGTAATCATCTTGTCCCTTTTCTCATGTTCAGCACTTTAATTTTTTTGCCTTACTTTCATGTGCAATGAGAATTAACTTTAGAATTGGTGAAGCATGTAGCCTTTTTTAGTAACCTTGGAAACTGTAGTAATTCTAAGGAATCATAAACCTTGCCTGGACATTTGCCACCTAAATGATCAGTGTGGTGCTCCGTTCTGGCCAGTAAATCCCATGTTTTGGCTATATCTCATCCAAACTGAGCAATTTCTGTGTATATATAGAAGGTAGAGATGAAAAGTGAGAAACTATTTGAAAGGGATTATATTAATTGCAAAATATTTTATTCACAAAGGTCAATAACATGGCAAGATAAAATTATTTGTATAGTTTTGTCTGAATGAGCGAAAAAAATGTGGATGTATTGTTTGTATATATTGTATATATCAAAACAAAGAGATATGTGCATGAAATCAAGAAAAAAGAAATGAACAAAAGCAAAGCATTAGTGGCTATGGTCTGTAAAATGAAACAAAAAAAAACTTTATTTCACTATAAGAGTACTTTATTTTAAATGTTCTTTAGAAGAACATTTTGCTAAAGCATGACTAAACTGCAAAAAAAAAAAAAAGAGCTACTGTATTTAGACTTAGAAAAAAGGCAGAGTAACATTACTTAAAAAAAAGGATATGTTTACATTTAATTTTGGCTACCAGGAGTTTAGTTTATTTTATTTAAAATTTTTTTGCCAATGGTGCCAAGTAATGTGAATGCTAATATTGCTTAAGAAAATTAAGTTACTTTTGCAAAAACAGATAAACATAAGATGAATCAGTATATAGCTTAACACCATCCACTCACTCCAACAAAGAACACTTAGAATGAGCAAAACCTGACAAAAGAAATAGTATGAATACTAGAAAAATGCCACTTTTCATATCTCCTGCTGGAAATCAGAAAATGTAATAAAAATTGCACAAAAACAACTAAAAATGAAAAAGATGCAGACTGGTCTTGTAGGGATGTCATGGTATATTACTATTTCCACATAATGAGGAGCCAAAGAAATCTGATGCTTTTAAAAATTAAACTACTAATGTTAAATTGAGAGAATAAAGTTCGCATTTGCTGATGCCAGTTTAAAATTCCCGGGTTAACGTTGAGGATCAGTTGGTGTAAAGCTCAGATGTTTTTTCTCGGTTCTGGCTGCCAACTGTGAGTTAAAAACTCAAGGCTTGTTGTGAAGCCTAAAAATATTCACAAATAAGCTTTTAAACTGGTGTCTTTAAGAAGGACGGTAGATACAAAAAGATTGTGGTAAAAACTGGGGTCAGTGCTCTTGGTGCCTTTTCTATAATTGTACTTGTTTTTTAATTACTTCCTTTCACTGCCAACCTCGAATTACTGTACAGTGTATGTCTTTCTGCTTGTGATCAGCTTTGACAACAGTGACAGCCCCACAACTAGTAGCCACCTGTACATTTGTAAACTGATCTGACTCAATTTTGTTTATA
This sequence comes from Galeopterus variegatus, assembly GCF_000696425.1. Taxonomy (NCBI): domain Eukaryota; kingdom Metazoa; phylum Chordata; class Mammalia; order Dermoptera; family Cynocephalidae; genus Galeopterus; species Galeopterus variegatus. The sequence goes on along the minus strand of NW_007726696.1, from coordinate 139,418 downwards.
AATGTGTGGGTTATGTTGCAGCTGTTGCAGTCCCCCAAATACCTATTATTTTTCACAATTTGACCTATAGGAGGACACTGAGTTATCTATGAACACACAGTTGCATTCATAAATGGGAACAGAATGTGAAAGCCAGCTCTTTCAGAATATCCTGTATTAATACTGAATTTGGATATGTTTATTCTATTTGTTATGGTACAAACAACTGATCTTTTGACCAGAGTAATGACCTCAGTGGATTTGCTTTAACCCTCACATTTATTTTTTTTAAATGTTTCACATGCTACATTATTAACTGAATAAGTTAGAAAATTCTGGAAGATAAAGACTTACATAGAATTAGGAGAGTTCTTATGGAGGGGATAGGAAGTAGGTTCAAAACTTACCAATGTAACCTACCAGTACAACTGTGAATCCTAGGTGAGGTAAAAATGCACTTCCACTGAAATGAAACATTTCTGACTCTTTTTTCTTGGTTGTGAATCTTAATTTTGACTATAAGATGATAGGTAAGCGCAGCTATCTTGGATAATCTGAATTCCCAAGTGCCAGGAGTAGGATTTCATTATAAAATTAATAGCTAATCTTATTGTCTCCTGAAGATTTAATTGCTATTCTTGTTACCCATTCGAAATCAGCTGTACTGTGAACGAAATAAAGACAATAACACGAACCCCTCTCTGGCTGCACGGTCGCTTATGGCAGTTCCACACAGTAGTTGGCGCCCAATGGGGGGTCCCTGAGACTTGCATGTAAAACTAGTCTAGATGTCTTCTTTTTTGTAAGTTTTATTTTTGTAATTGTGCATGTAAAGCATCATTGAATCAATGGATCTGTTGAAGAACTCAGCTGCTGGAAACCATGCAAAATGTTTTGAATTGCCCTTAAAATATGGAAAATGTTTTCTGAATGCTTTATATTCTTTCTGCTGTAAATTAAAAATGAAGAAAATTTCCCCATACTATGTGTGTGTTTTACTTAACTTGATCTGATACTGATATACAAGGTGATGAGCACATTTTAAACCATACGAAATAATTTCAAGATCCAGGTAAGGATCTTTGACACTGAATGTTACACTGTTCAGATATGTCCATGAAAGAAAAAATTTCTCAGAGCCACTGTTCCTAGAGCACTTGCTTTTCTCCTATCTTCCCAAGCACCCCTCAACATTTCAATCATTTGTCTAAGTGCAGTTATTTGAAAGATAAAGAGGCAGCCAATCTAAATACACCTTTTCAGTTAAAATCATGTGGAGTTTCTTTAAAGGATTTTCCAGCTGACTGCAACTATCAGTTCTCCTTTCTGAGTATTCTGTCATTGTTCCATTCCCTTACACTGCAGATCCTCTTGTCTCCCTAGTAGTCCTCTTCCATCCAATCCCTCTCAATGCTACTGCCACACAAATTTTACATCTCAGATTTCCCAAATCCGTGCGTCCTCCATGGTTTCTAGAGCCCACTGCACTTACATGACGTTTTTCTTGCTTGTTTGTTCTTATACTGCCTTCAGTCTTATTTTCACGTGTGCCCCAACCTGCACCTTCTGGTTGTCTGTGCACACCAAGTCCATTCCCACTGCTGTCTTTGTTCACAGTCTTCGTTCATTCCTTGCCTGGAAAGTTTTCGTTTTAGCTACTTACCCAGTGATATATCCCACCTCCTCTGTGACACTCTTGTTGATACTAATATACATCAACGTTTCTCTTTTCAAATTATTAAAGCTGCTCTAGTTGGAAAAGAGCTTAGTATTTACATATTTTATTTTCCACTTCTCAGATCTAAGAGGTCCACCAATGGGCCCACTGGTGTTTTGTTTGTTTTTAATGAAGGAGACTGAGGGTAGGAATATTTCAGTAACACATACAAGCGCATCACACAGTAACTCAACTGCATTCAGATTTACGCCTCCCAAGCATTCAACGAAAAGTTGAGGACTCTGTGCCAGGGCCCAGGAATACAGATATGGAGAAACTACAGTACCTAATGCCAAGGCTCCCATAAACATTATAATAGAGTCTGCGCCCTGACAAATATTTGTGTCACAAGGGAAAACAAGAGAAGGAACCTAACCCAGCTCCAGCCTGTGCTAAATACCCCCAAATGGACTTATCTCAACAACTTTCTTGGAAAAACGTGGTGTCCTCAGGACCACTAAGTTTCTCTGGGGCGTTAAGCAGAAGCACCCAAGCTGTCTCTAATACTGTCACGGCCAGAGACATGATCCACCGGCCTAGAATAACGTGGAACGACCCCACCTCCACTTACCCAAACAGTCCCTTTCCAGCGCCTAATGCGCCCCTGGGCAGGGCACGTTTGCGAACCACGTCCCCAAACGCCCCCACGGGCGGCAGAGCGCAGAGGGAGCTGACGCGGTCCACCTGCACTTACGTTTCAGAGCCGGACCACGAGCCCCACCGCGAGACGCCAAGACCCCTGCGGCCTCACGTTCCCCGTCGGAGCAGCGGACGCCCCGCCCACTTCCGGCGCGCCCCTCAGCGGCCGAGCGCGCCCCGCCCACTCCCGCCAGCCCCGCCCGTGACCTCACT
>NW_007726696.1:125860-136430 GCF_000696425.1 Galeopterus variegatus | reverse complement strand
ACCCACCCCCGGAGGGCCCCGCCGGCGTCGGGCGGACGCGGAACGGGCCAGGGCGGGGCCGCGAGGCGAGGGGCTTCCCGGAGGAAGCGAGCGGCCCCGCTCCGCACCCCGGCTCCTCGCGCCTCCCCCCTGAGGTCCCTGAGAGGACCGGTGACGACTGTCCTCGCCCGGGAGCGCCTGCTCTCTGCCGGGTGCTGCTCTGGGCTCCGGAAGTTGCCAGAGAAGGGACCTGGGCCCTGTCGTGAGCTCAGAAAGGCCGAAGTGCCCATTGACTAGTGAGGGAAGGTGACTTAACCAGGGGCCTTCGCTCTCTGCTTAAGCGAACGCTGGTGGTGGCCCTTGAAACCGGTGTTCTTGGTGGTGACGTTCAGAGAATGCTAGTTGTTAAGAATCACGAGGACTCTCTATCCCTCCTGCGAGCTGCTTAATGCACATCTACAGAGGAAACCCCAGGTTTCTTCGAGGAACTAGAGGCTACTCTCTGGAATGTTCCTGCTGAGGCTGCAGTGCCCATCGATCAGTGGTTAAGATCTAGATCCTTGCAATTATGCAGGACCAGGTCTAAATACAGGCTGCACTACAGCCAGCTGTGTTGACTTTCTAAACCTCACTTTCCTCATCTATAAGATGGGGTTAGGGTTAGTATCCTCCTGAAAGAGTTTTGAGGATTAAATGCGAAAGCGAGTGGAAAGGGCCTAGCACCAGGGCGTGGTCTTTGCCTATTACCTACCAGACATTAAACTCTGTGAGGGCTGCTGTCGATCTGTTGTATCCCTAGTCGTGGACACACGGTAGATGTAAGATAACTTGAATCAGTCAATCAATGGCTGTTGTACAGCAAGGCACATGCTAGGTGCTGTCTTGGATACAGAAAAGAGAATTCCAAGACCCAGGAGCCTGTGATCTATTAGGGGAGGCAAGACTTTATATATAACTGAAAAATCAAAGCAATGCTAATCAAGTCATGAAGGCAATAAGGACTTCAAAGCCAGAGTGGTTAAGAAAGATCTGCATAGGGAAAAATAATGCACTCCATGAAGATTATTAAAGATGAGTACCTCTCTAAGAGAGGGAGCATTGCTTCAGCTCACCTTTCCCGCTCACACCACTACCGCCCAGCATCCCAGTTGTTCTGACCCTGTTTTTGTAAGTGAATCTATTTCCCCATGTTGGAAAAAGGACATTCTATAATTGTTCCTAACTGTGAAAACAGTTCTCACCACAATGAAAAGATCAAGAGAGTACTGAGTGCATTTAATCAAATGTGTGCTTTAAAACAAGTAAAAAAAATAAATAAATAAAAAATTGGAAAGTAGAGTTTACCTGTCTTGGGATGAGGTACCTCAGTGATGCAAAGTAGATACTGTTAAACCCTCATTGTAGACCCTGGTCACTTTAACATGTGGGACAGTCTTGGGAATTATAGAGAAATTAGAGTAAATGTCATTAGAACCTTTGTTCATTAGTGCAGGAAGGATTTCTTTTTTGCTCTAGTTCTTTTTTTTTTTTTTTTGTCTTTTTCGTGACCGGTAAGGTGATCACAACCCTTGGTGTGGTGTTGCCCGCACTGCGCTCAGCCAGTGAGCGCACCGGCCACTCCTATATAGGATCCGAACGCGCGGCGGGAGCGACGCTGCGCTCCCAGCGCTGCACCCTCCCGAGTGCGCCACGGGGCCGGCCCTTAGCTCTAGTTCTGATGTAAGCGGTTAACACTGAAAGTCCTGGAGTAACACCTTTTACTTACAGATGTATTTGGAATCATAATTTACTCATGCTCATGCCTTTACGTGTTTCAGGTCTACAGGTGCACCTTCAGGCTCAAGTGCTGCCATGGGCAGTAGTCGAAAACTTCAGCAGACACAAAATCAAGTAGATGAGGTATTGCTCTGAAATGTTGGAAACATGAGTTTTAAACAAGCTTGGGAGCACTGGAAATAATTCTATTTAGAAAAAGTATCAAAAAGTGTGAATGTAAATTTTGACTGTATCATAATTTTAATAAAATTTTACCACCTCCTGTTCTGGAAGGCCTGATCTAAGCAGAAGTCAGACTTTGCTGGTTCCATGCTCATTTTTCTGTGACCCAGTCACATACCTATAACATAAACACCCCATCCCTGAGAATATTCCCCAAGAACCACTTTATAAAATAGGGTAATAAAACTTTAAAGAGTAAGACTATAGATCGCTCAAGTCAGGAATAATCATTCTGATCAGATTTTTTATCAAAATATTTTGTCCTGTAGCTTGACTTATTAGTTACCCAACCTGAGCAAGCCTCTTTAGAAATCATCTCTGACCATTTCCCATTGACACACAGATGGCAGCTGCCAGCAAACTAACCCGACACATGTATATTTGTAGAATTCTTGAGCTAGAGGAGCTTCACAGCATCTTTTGTTCTGCCCTCTATTTGCAGAACCACCGCAGAAGATTGTTGGGGAAATTTAGACTAGTATTTTCATATTCCTAAAAGCTGTTACTCTCCAACAAAAATATCTTGGTCTTTCTGCATTTAGCTGCCTAAAAAGCAGAGTTAGAATTATGTTAGATACCATTGTTAAATCACATATTAATGTTTTGATCTGACAGTTTTGTTCATGAACTTAATTCTGAAAATTTTACATTTTCATAGTAAGAAACCCATTCTAATTCTGCCCTGCCTGAAACTTGTTTGCTTACAAAATCAAATTGGATCCTTTTTTTAACCAAAGGAATTGTAAAGAGAGTTGTTTCTTTTATTTTTTATTGAGGTAAAATTTATATAACATACAATTAACCATTTTAAAGTATACAATTTAGTGATATTTACTATATTCATAATATTGCACAACCATTACCTCTTTCTAGTTTCAAAACTTTTTCATTACCCCAGAAGAACACTCTGTACCAATTTAGTAATTCTCATCTCCCTTCCTCCCATTCCCTGGTAACCTCTAATCAGCTTCTGTTTCTATGGATTTGCCTGTTCTGGGTATATCATGGAAAAGAAATCATACGCCATGTGACCTTTTGTATCTGGTTTCTTTCACTTAGCATAATGTTTTTGATTTTCCTCCAAACCGTATCATGTATGAGTACCTTGCTCCTTTTTATGGCTGAGTGATAGTCCCTTGTATGTGTATACCACAGTGTGTTGATCTGTTCACCCATGAATGGATATTTGAGTTGTTTCCACCTTTCAGCTATTTTGAATAATGCTGCTATAAATACTCACATACAAGATTTTGTTCAGATGTATTTTTTCATTTTTCTTGAGTATATATACCTAGGAGCAGCATTGCTGGGTCATTTGGTAAGTCTGCCAAACTGTATTCCACAGTGGCTGTACTATTTTATACTCCCACCAGCAGTATCCAGGGATTCCTGTTTCTCTACAATCTCCCCCACACTTGTTTTCCATTTTTTGCTTGACAGCTATCCTGGTGGGTGCAAAGTGGTATCTCGTTGTGGTTTTGATTTGCATTTCTGTAATGATTAGTGGTGTTGAGCATCTTTTATGTGCTTGTTGGTCATTTGTGTATCCTCTTTGGAAAAATGTCTATTCAAGCCCTTTGCCCATTTTTCAGTTGGGTTGTCTTTTTGTTGTTGAGTTGTAAGCATTATTTATGTATTCTGGATATCAAACCTTTGTCTGACACGTGATTTGTTAAGTATTTTCTCCCATTTTATGGATTGTCATTTACATTCTTCATAATGTGCTTTGATGCACGTTTTTAATTTTTATGAAAGTCCAGTTTATCTGTTTTTTCTTTGTTGCTCTTGCTTTCAGTATCAAATCTATAAGAATCCATGGCCAAATCCAAAGTTATGAAGATTTACCCTTATGTTTTCTTCAGAGAGTTTTATAGTTTTAGCTCTTGTACTTATGGTCATTGATCAGTTTTGAGTTAATTTTTGTATATGGCATGAAATAGGGGTCCAACTTCATCCTTTCATGTGGCTATCCAGTTGTCGCAGCACTATTTGCTGAAGAGACCATTCTTTCCCCCACTGGGTGGTCTTGGCACCCTTGTCAAAAACAAATTGGCCATAGATATTTGGGTTGCTCTATGGACTCTCAATTCTATTCCATTGGTCTGCATGTCTGTTCTTATGCCAGTACCACATTGTTTTGATTAGTGTAGCTTTGTAGTAAGTTTTGGAGATTGGGAGATGTGAGCCCTCCAACTTTCCTTTTTCAATGTTGTTTTGGCTGTTCAGGCCCCTTGCAATTCCGTATGAATTTGGTGATTAGCTTTTCCATTTCTGAAAAAAAGCCATTGGGATTTTGATAGAGATTGATTGGATCTGAACATCACTTTGGGGAGTACTGCTATCTTAACAATAGTTAAGTCTTCCCGTGTATTTACATGGGATGTCTTCCCATTTAATTAGGTCTTTAATTTCATTCAGCAGTGTTCAGTGGTTTTCATTGTGCAAGTCTTTCATCTACCAGGTTAAATTTATTCCTACATATTTTATTTTTTTGAATGCTGTTGTAAAGACAATTGTTTTCTTAATTTTCTTCTCTGATTGTTCATTGCTCATGTATAGAAACACACCTGATTTATGTGTGTTCAATTTGTACCCCACAACTTTGTTGCATTTATTAGCTCTAGTCATTTTGTTTGTTTTTGGTGGATTCTTTGGAATTTTCTATATAGAGAAAATCATTTGCAAAGAGATAGTTTTACTCCTCCTTTCCAATTTGGATGCCTTTTCTTTTTCTTGACCAATTGCTCTGGCCAGAACTTCCAGTACCATGTTGAGCAGCAGTAGTGAAAGTGAGCATCTTGTCTTATTCCTGATGTTGGGGGGAAAGCTTTCAGTCTTTCAGCATTGAGTATAATATTAGTTGTGGGTTTCCCCATGAATGTCCTTTATTGTGTTAAGGAAATTCCTTTCTGTCCTTAGTTTGCTGAGTGATTTTATCATGAAAGGGTAGGCCCCCCCTTTTTATTTAATGAAAGTTTGGCTCAAAGTAATAAAATGCTGACCTGAAAAAAATGTGCCAGTACATTTTATTTGAGATTTTTGTTCTTCCATTCCTTTATGTGTAACTTACTGTGATCACATTCATTTAGGTGGTAGACATAATGAGAGTTAACGTGGATAAGGTGTTAGAAAGAGACCAGAAGCTCTCCGAGTTAGATGACCGTGCAGACGCGCTGCAGGCAGGAGCTTCTCAATTTGAAACAAGTGCCGCCAAGTTGAAGAGAAAATATTGGTGGAAGAATTGTAAGGTAACTCTCTTTTAACCAACCTTTCCATTAAGTCCCCCTCTCCATTCTCACGGGATCAACAGAGGCTACAAATATTGGACTTTCATGAATCTGGGAGGTGGGTTTGGCTTCCTACACATGGAAATTTGAGCCAACTGTGAATCTAAAACACTGAACATGTACCCTTTTCCATCCCCACAACTAGGAATCCTCCAAGTTCTGTGGCTGATCTTAAGAAGCACATAGAACAGGAATGTCCCAAATCAATCACAGACATTAGCCCCTTCCAACCTACCACTCCAGCAGAGCCCTGAACACTGATTGACAGGAGAGGGGTGAAATTAATGGTCAGTTGGTGTGTGGTTCTGTGAATAGCTCTAAGGTCAAGGGAAAGAGATGCTAGAAAGTCACAGTGTGCTTGACAGAAGAGTTCAAAGCAACCATGCAAGGAGCATGGCCCAAAGCACATTTTATACAGTTAGCAAATAAATGTGCTGTGATCAGATCCTTCCCTCTGCCTTGTTTAGAAATGACACCTTCAGTCACACGGGCAAGCTTAGTAGCCCCTTCCTTACATGGAAAACTTGTATATACAAACAAATGCCTATCTAGGGATCACAAATCATTTGAGCATCTTTTAAAAAGCTTAGGCCCTAATTAGAATATTAAGTTTAGGCTATAGAAATTATAATTTCAGGCTGGCTCATTAGCTCAATTGATTAGAGCATGGTCTTGGTAACACCAGGGTCAAGGGTTAGGATACCCATACTGGCTACCACCAAAAAAAGAAAAAAAATTAATTATAATTTATTCCAGATTATAGTACACACTTTCACTGACTTACATTATTATATGATACTCTTAAGTAAGCATGCTATGTCTATTTTTGACATGTGAAATGGACATATGTTTTGTTACAGATGTGGGCAATAGGGATTAGCGTTGTGGTTATCATCATCATCATCATCATTGGTGAGTTAACCTGTTCTAAACTCATTGGAGAAGTCTCATATGTTCACAGATGATTGCATGTATAAGAACTCAAAATAGGGCCGGCCCGGTGGCGCACTGGAGAGTGCGCCACTTGGGAGCGTGGCGGCGCTCCTGCCAAGGGTTCGGATCTCATGTGGAGACCGGTTCCCACTCACTGGCTAAGCGCAGTGCGGGCGCAGCACAGAGGGTTGCGATCCCGTTACCGGTCAGTAAAAAAAAAGACAAAAAGGAAAAAAAAAAAAAAAACTCAAAATAAAAGTTCCCTCAGAAATGGTAGTTTATTCCAAGAGTTTTAATTTTCTTTAGTAAATGTTTTAAACACTTGAGTTTTGTATGATTAAAGTCTGAGATTTTTTATATCAACATTAATCCTTTGAGGTTTGAGGTTAGAGAAAATTTATTCATTTCCACTGACTAATCAGTTTTTCTCTCTAAATATATTTTCATTATATATTTCCTTTTATGTAGTGTAGTGATTAAAAGTGTGGACCACCCAGGATCCATCTAGGCTCTGCTACTATCAAGCTGTGTTGCCTTTGGGCAAATAATTTAAAATCTCTGGACCTCAGTTTCCTCATCTGTAAAATGGGGATAATAATACTAATCTAACTTGTTTGTTTGTTATGAGGACAAAAGTGCTTAGGATGGTGCCTGGCATATAATAATAAAAATAATAGTTATTTAAATAAATTATACACACACACACATATCTATTACTGTTATTAACGTATAATATTGGAACAATTCATTGCCAGTTTTAGCCCAGTATATGGGAACTATTTAGAGAAACATATCTTACTTTCATTGATAGTTTGATGTTAGTGGTTGTTTCCTTTTGACAAGAACATCTGGTTACTTGGATCCTTCCTTTTGACACTAGTCTCCTTTAGCCCTCTATAGAATGTAGAGAAGCCACTAGTAAGGAATCAGCCAAACTGAATTTCGATTCACGTTTAGACGGCAGCCTTTGATGTTCATTCAGGATTTGCACAAGAGACTAAACTGCTGTTTTCCCTGTTTTTTTTGTATCTCCCCTGCATATTAGTATGGAATATGTCTCCATGAAGAACCAGTGAAACTCAAGCCTGCTATTCAAGAAGCCTCTTTAAGACTTTTGACTCAGAACCTGCTATATTATCAAGCTTACTTACTGTTCTATCTAAAATGATTATTTTTTTGTTAGTTAATGTAAAGTTCGATTTCTAGGAAATGTGCCTTTGTTTTTGAAAATGCACTCCAAACCAGAAGTGTGGCCAGCCCCGCCTACATTTTGCACAGTCCCTTTACAGATTTACAGAGGACTTCGTAAGTTGCAGAATGCTATAATCTAGATGTAAGGTCACTAATTAATTGCCATTGATTCTATTTAAGGGAATTTGTTCCACGTTAGCTCTCCTTGTCATATGGCTTTATCTTCAGAATCACAATTTAAACCTTTGTGTAATCAGATTTCCAACTTGTGCCTTCCAGAAAGAACACTACTGCCTAACACAAATCTGTGACAGGCTGTGCCTTATTTTGATATTTTCTAATTCCCTATAAGAGAACCCTTTACTTTTTGTAAGCACTACTGACCCTTTTGCTGTATTTAAAATAAGATGCTGGTAAAGAGTTTTAGCTCTTACATTAGATATGAAGATGTTTACTTTCTTTTTATTGTTATGTACTTGCTAAAAATATTATTTTAATCAGAAATAATCCTTTAAAATGTTTTTATAGAACTGTGGGCTATGACCAAAGTTTCTATTTTGCCAAAAAGTTAAATACACATAAAATGTCCTTACATCTATTCCTGACATATATTCAGAAAAGTGCCAAATGGAACTCAAAGTGCCCTTCAGAAGTACAGTTGTAATATTGTGTGTGATCCTGACAGGCCTTTCTTGCCTTTGAAATGCTATAGATGGTGTGACTCCCCTTCTGATTCAGAGTTTTCATGGGGGTTGAGCCAGACTCTGATCATCTCATACCTATAGAAAAGAAGTTTCACCCAGCAGTTTGCAGATTATCAGCAATGGACTCCAGTATGTTTCTAATAATTATGTGAACAACAATTTTATAGCCTTCAGATAAGACCATCTGTGAACCTGATCATTATCTGGCCCAGTTCTTACAGACTGTAGGTTTTTGGAGTTTGTCTCCTATGTATATTCATATTCCACTTTCTTAATCAGTCTTCTAAATTATGCTTGCAATTAGGCATTGCTCACGGGGGGGATGACTCTTTTCACAGAGGATAGCTAACCAGAGACACCTTCTTTCTTCAATGTCATAAACTGTTCAGGATGCTGCTTTGGAAATAGCTGTTGTCATCTGAGAGACTTGTGTATGTGAAACTTTGACCATCAGGGTGTGTGGCTGAAGACAGGAGTTCAGGTATGAATGAAAACAAGCAAGGACGCACTGAGGGACAAACAGGCTCTATGGCCCATTGTTACTAGAATGTTCTAAAATTCTTGTTCACATGCTAGTATGACATACAAAGCAACACAGCTGAGGTGCACCAGGACACGGGTTCCATTTCTTTAATATTGTTCCCCTAACATCACTGAAATGATTTAATGTTGAAAACATGCCTTGCAATATGGGCAACTGTAAGAAGAAAGCAGCTGTCAGTGTTGGGACATTAGCCCACTCTCAGCACAGGGTCTCTGGCCAGTTCTGACTCTGCAACTTTGGTGCTCTCTCCTTGGCCCCAATGCTCAGTCCCATGTAACCCACTGGCTCCTGCATTAACCCAGGAATACCTCGCTTGTATCTGTGCATTTAGCTGGGAACTTTCCCACTAAAATGACCCAAATAAAGTGTTTATAAACATGATTCTGGCACCTGTGTTCCTTATCGAAAAATAGCTGCGCCTGGTCAGAATCCTAAAAATGGCATTCCTTGCTTCTCCCCCTCTCCCTTATAAACCCCCAAACTACACTTTCTCCTCTTTCTCACCAATGCTCTCCCATCATATTCTGTTTTCTGGTACCCAGCGTCCGTTCCCAAGTGAGTAGAAGCAAACCACTACTCTGTGAAAAGTGCTTTTCAGTATAAGAGATGAGTGGGGAATTGGCTTTCACATGATTAGCAAAATGTTCGGGATTTGGCTTTTCAGTTTCCTAAGCATATGGTCTTTCGAAAGTGGTTTACAGAGCTAACCGCGTACATGGCAGACTAGGTAGCTGCCTGCGGGAGGCATGTGATAGATAAATTTGGATGGGTGAAGGACTTCTTTAAACATATGGCTCCTATTTTCATTCGCTGTGTCATCTCACCCCTTGAATACACCCCAAGGAAACAATATAATATGGGTGGAAGTAGACTTTTGCTTATGTTTACCATACGTAATTTCAAATCCCTTTCCCTAACTACAAACCCCACCACGATCTGGCCCTTCCTACCTTTCTGACCTCCTCTCACACCAGGCAAAGTGTTCTGCCTTTCCCCTTCTCAGCAACAAACTCGCCGGCTTCAGGGCCTCTGCAGTGCACTTCCCGCCTCCTCTGCACTCAGGTTGCCGCTCTTGCTTTCTACACAGCGCTCCACTCATCAGCGATTAGTTCATGGAGTCGTTCCTACGTATTATCTCAGTGAAATGGAAACTCCCCGAGTGGCAGGGACTTGCGTCCACTGTTCTATCCCCGGGAACTGCAATCATCCCTGTCCGGATGTGCACGCAGCAAGTATTTGCAAGACACTTTCGGAGGAGAGAGATCCCATCGAGAGTGTCACGTGGAAAACTAAAGTGGATTCTCCCGTCCATGACAGGGACAATCGCCCACTTCACTCTCCCCTCCCCGTTTATGTACAACGCCTTTCCTTCGTCCACAAACACTGGGTATTTTCGGTGTAGCAGGGAGCAGGAGCTCTGCATGCCCCTTCCCTTGCGGATGACCGGAGATCCGACCTGAGACACGGTGTCTTCTGCATACACTTGTCTTCCTCCAGTTGCAAAATGAATCCTTAACTTCGGGAAGACCGGGGAAGTGTTTAAGTTCCACCGTCCATACTTCCTTTCTGGGCATCGGGCTGGGTTTACCCGGGCGCTACACGGCCCGGCTCCTGCGGGTCCCCCGCACTCAGCTACAGAGTCGGCGGGAAAGAGAGCAAGAAGGCTGGGCGAGACCAGGACGCCTGCCCGCTCCTCCCCGACTCCGCTGGAGCAGCCGGGAGCCTCCCGCAACCACCCCGGGGGCGCACCCCCTAGCCTCCGCCCCTGCCCGCCTCACGTGGAGGCTGCTCCGGCCCGGCCCGCCCCCTCATGACAGACAGCTCCAGCGCCCTACCGCTGCCGCGCTAGCTCCAGCGGCCCCTCCCTGGCGCCGTGCAGGGTGCTGGGCACTGGACTCCTAGGACCGAGGCTCTAGCCTCCCCAGTGCCCCCCC
>NW_007726696.1:118706-125290 GCF_000696425.1 Galeopterus variegatus | reverse complement strand
CCCTGCACGTGGCGGGCCTTGAGACTGCGGGCGGCGCGGACCGGTGGGGCGGGGCGGCTGCACGCGGGCCACGCTCATTGGCAGCGGCCGGTGAGGGCTTGTCGGGGTAGGGGCTTCGGGGCCGCGCGCGGCCGGGGGCGCCCGAGCCCTGCCCTCCGCCGGGAATCCCGGCTCGTGGCGCTCTCGAGGCTCCCCTTGTTGGGTGCACGCCGACGTCCCCGAACCGACGGCGGGAAAGTTGGAGGGAGGGCGCGGACCCCCCGAGGGCCGCGCAGCCGGGGAGCCCGGGCCGGCCTGGTGTCCGGCGTCGAGCTGCCTGTGTCACTTGTCGCCTTTGTCTCCTTCCCGCAGGCTGGACTCAGGGAGTGCAGAGATCTCACAGCTTTCGTGGAAATGCTGGCGGGAAAGGGCGCCCTGGATGAGGGGCTCAGGGATCGCCGGTTTGCGGAGACTGGTCACTCTGACGCGACGGCCTGGACCAAAAGGGAAGCCGCTCCTGCCGCTGATCGCAGTGACAGGAGCAGGCGGCGGACCGAGGGCTGCCTGCGCGCGGGGTGGACCCCCGGGAGGACCTGGAGGGACCGCAGGCTGGTGGCGACCGGGTCGCGGGGGAGGAAGCTGAGGACATGGGGAGCCCCAGGTACCAGCCGCAGGGGAAGTATGTGGGGGGCGGCCTCAGGCGATGTCCGGCTTCATTTCCACACCCGATGGATGCGGGGTGGTTCTTCCCTGAGGCAGGAAGAGGACAAGGAGGACTTAAATCCTGTATGTCCAGGAGAGAGTGGAGGGGGAGACTCGGGGCATTTAGGATGAAATAAATGATGTGGGATACTGAAGGGAATTGCCAAAGAGAAGCAGAAGCAGCCAGACAGTACTTAACAACCGGAGCTGAGGTGGGAATGAGAGAAAGACCGAGAAACATTTGACACTCACCAGTTTCTCTGCCTCGGTTCCCTTCCTGTAAGAAAAGGGATAATAAACCTGTGAACTGTGTTAGCAGATGTCCCCCAGTACTTAGACTGACACGCACTTTGCAGTCCATAAATGTTGGCTGTTGTCAACATTGAATGTGTGAATTTATCTTTTTTTTTTTTTTTTTTTTTTTTTTTTTTTTTTTTTTTTTTTATCTTCCAGCAAACAGCAAGATAGAAACAGAGTTTCTGAAGAACTTGTTATGGTTGTCCAAGAAATGAAAAAATACTTCCCATCAGAGAGACACAGTAAACCGAGCACTCTGGATGCCCTCAACTATGCCCTTCGCTGGGTCCACAGCGTGCAAGGTGAACAGCTGGAGAGAAAATTCGATCCCACTCGTGTCAGCCAGTACTCGCAGGAGGCAGCCAGCAGTGTAGTCAGTGGGGTTTTAGTCAGAAATGCTTTGAGCCTTTTATGGTGCTTTATGTAAGATGAGCAAATCTTTAATTAATGTCTTCATTTTTCAACTTAAGAAGACCAGAAGAACCTTATTTGTGTAATAATTCAGTAACTCAATATTTTGCTGGTTTGTTACAAGAGCATAGAGTTTAGCATAAACATATTTTGAAGGCTGTTTGAAGGAACATTGTCTTCTATGGATATTAGGGGAAAATACATTTCACTAAACGCAGTTACCTTTCCCTGACATGCATAATTTTAAAATGTACTCGTGACATATGAGGATACTTCCAAAAATTCGTGGAAAAATGGACTTAAAAGATATGAATCTTTCCATGAACTTTTTGAAGACCCTCTGAAGCAGAAATTTACCAAATTAAAACAAACAATTGTAAACACTTTTTCCTTTTTCTCTCTGCATTTCTTCCCCAGGGATTTCATAAAGTCATATTCTCTTTAAGCACAAACCTCTGTGCTTTCATATATGATATATCGTTCCTGAATACTGGGGTAATGTTTTTGCCCTAAAAACTGTGTGTGTGTGTCTAGAATTTTGGGTTTCAGTAACTTGTTTTAGTACCTTAGATGTATCTTGCTCCTTGAGACCTAGAACATGCAGAATTCATAAAAGTCAGAATCCTAAGTTTATACAGTTATCAATATTTTAGGTGAAAGGCAGAAAATGATCTGGTTTTGAGGAAAGCCCCTAAGGCGTCTCATCCTAAAAAAAAAAAAAAAGCCAGCTTGATAGTGATAAAAATGATTTTTAAAGATTCTGTTGGCTGTGGACTATGTTTATTTCCCTGTGTCTCTTAGCATAACAGTGAGTTTTTCCAGATTCTCAGTCAAAACGGAGCACCTCAGGCAGATGTGACCGTGTACAGTCTTGAGGAGCTGGCCTCTATTGCTTCAGAACACACTTCCAAAAACACAGTAAGAATTCATGAATTTTGCCTTATCAACCTGGGTGATTTTTCAAAAGGGCTTTCTCTAGATGTAGATTTTCAAAAATATTAGCTGAAAGTTTCAGTAACCACAATTTGAGGTAAACAAAGGAGAAAACTGCTAAAGAGACATTGGGTAGTTTCTCCTGCCCTTGCCAGAGAAAACATCTGAAAACGGAAGCAGCACATTGTATGTTTTGTAGAGTGGCTTCACTCTCATTGGTTTTGAGGCGCCTTTATCTCCTTAGCGTCCCTGAGTTGTCTTGAATTAAGAGGAAAAAAATAATGCTGTAGAGTAATTTCCTGCATCTTATTTTAATCTCCGAATTAATTTCTATTTATATCATTCTTAGTTCCAATACCTACTACTTCTCAAGTTGTAACAACTGGATTTTACTTATTTATTTTTTAAAATTTGTCAATATACACAATAGTTGATTTTCATGTCCCTTTACTAAATTCCTCCTTTCCTTCTCTCCCTCCGTCCCTTCTCCCCCCATCAACCTCACATCTGTTCACTTGTCTTAACAAGTTCAAGTAATTGTTGTGATTGTTGTGTCTTCTTACCCTCCCCCTCCCTGTTTGTTTGTTTGTATATTTATTTATTTACTTTGATTAGCTCCCACAAGTATTTCTCTTTCTGTGCCTGGCTTATTTCACTTAATATGATTTTCTCTAAGTACATCCATGTTGCTGCAAATGGTAGTATTTCCTTTTTTTGTAAAGCAGAGTTGTATTCCATTGTGTAGGTATACCACAGCTTCCTTATCCACTCATCTGATGATGGACATTTAGGCTGATTTCAACCTTGGCTATTGTAACTAGTGCTGCAGTAAACATGGGAGTGCAAGTATCCCTTTGACATGATGGTTTCCATTCCTCTGGATATATTCCCAGCAGTGGAATAGCTGGGTCACATGGTAGATCTATCTGTAGTTGTTTGAGGAACTTCCTCATTTTGCCTAAAGGCTGCACCATTTTGCAGTCCCACCAACACTGTAGGAGGGTTCCTTTTTCTCCGCATCCTCACCAGCATTTGTCATTCTCAGTCTTTTGGATATTAGCCATTCTAACTGGAGTGAGATGGTATCTCAAAGTGATTTTGATTTGAATTTCCTGAATGCTGACTGATGTTGGGTATTTTTTCATGTGTCTGTGTAACAACTGGATTTTATAGAACAGGTGAGTTGAGATGCTGTCATCTTTTGTAAAATTTTGGAAGAGACCTTTAGTATATCTTTCTTGAATCTCTTGTCAGAATAATTAAGCTTCAAGTTTTATTAATATGGTGGAGATTACTTACTTTTATGTTTAGACTTCAATATAATTGTAACCTTAAGATTTTGTAATATTGGAACATGAGCTATTCCTAGTATATTATAATAGTGCTTATTTTACTAACTGGTGTGTGCATAGTACTATAGTAGGTGCTGTGGAGATTAAAAAAAAAAGTTTAAGAAAACATTTGCCCCTCAAGATCTTTAAAATAAAGCTAGAGAGGAAAACATACTGATGCTAGCAAACACAGACTGTTGCTGATCCTAAATAAATTATATTTATGTCTGGTGGAAGAAATTAGAGCAGCGATTCTTATGTAATGAGGTTTGTCAAGGACCACTTCTTGAAAAAGGTCAATCTTGAGCTTGGTCTTCAAGCACAGAATTCTGCGCTGGTGAAGAGAAGACAGGCCCTCCAGGTGTAAGGCACAGTTTGCAAAGGGCAAGGAATTGGAAGTGTATGTACCATATGTATGTCTAGTCTGCACAGACAGAATGAGCTGGTATATTTTATTTGTATAGAAATCAAACCTTCAGAAGGTGAAATGCAGATGTTATTACAATATTTAAGAAGCATGTTGGAGAAAATTATTTGGGGAGTCTTGCCGCTTCTTATTCCAATTATAGACCTTTGCCGCATGTTTTGGGATATTTTTACAGAAGCTCTAGCAAACATGCCTGTCATCCTTGCTTGCATCTAGGTCCCTCATCTCTTCTTTGCCCATCTTTCAAAACTATTGATTTCATTTCTCTTCCTCTTTCCTACATACACATTTTCAACCTTTAATTGTCCATATTTGTTTCTCTGCTTTCATTAATTATTTATTCATTCCATAAACATTTATTCAGAGGAGCTGTCATAGATGCTGGACTCGGCTATGACAGGATAGTCATGCAGTGTTGTTTGCCCACTCTTTCCCATTTCCCCACAGGTGTTTTTTCCTTCAGCATTGCTGTGTCTTTTCAACCTTTTCATCTTTGCTGATTACTGATGGCTATGATATTTCCCTTCCACAGAAGAACTTAATATGCCCTGAAAGTGTTGTCTTTTGGACCTCAGAATTTAGTTATGCCTTGCAGATATGATGTGCATCTACAAAAACTCAAAAGGAGTTTCTTGCTAACTAATCTGTGTGCCAGGATACTAGACTATTCTTTTAATCTCTAGTAACTTTGCCTCAGACCCTTGGCTAGAAACTGCTAATTTCCCCATTCCCAGTAATGTATTTATGAATAATAGAACTAAAAAAAGGGCCTGTGTGCACCCATGGGGCATGCTTTTATTTGTGGAGGATTTTGCAGCCAACCTTATAATGGGCAACTTTGATAGCTGAAAAATGAGGGGCCATTGTGGGCTAGAAATTTTAATGGTACCTTGGTTGCCCCATAATCAGTCAAAAAGTCAGCATTAGTTCACTCCTCTTAATCTACATCATGTGTTAAAGAGAACATTGCTAGAAGGAATTGACCCTTCTGGATGGGTATCATTTGTTAGGTTTTTGTTTTGTTTTGTTTTCCATTTATTAGAGTAAATATAAATGAGGCAATAATTTAAAAATTGTCCCTCATGATAGGCTCTGTAGCATATTCTGTTGCAAAGCCTATGGTAACATACAGACTTCTTTAAGTTTTCCTGCTAAAGTTGTGCTAGATAGTAGAGTTGCTCTAGATTGCCCACTGGACAAACGGAAAAATCTGTGCAGTTGCTGACACTACTTATTACACAAATAATACATCAGGTGTAATAAAGACCCAGTTGCAGGGGATTAACAAATGGTTAAAAGGACAAGACTCTTCATCTGGCCTAATCTTTAATCTATTTGATTTTGGTTTGTTTGCTTCATGAGGACCTTTAGCATACTTAAGGAGCATACGCCAAAATCTTGGTATTATCCTCCCGACAGTCAAAATAGTAGTCTCCCTGGTGTGCTGTATTCTCTCAAAAGTTTTAAATGTTTGAATGCAGCCATCTGTGAGATATCAAATGTTCTGTCTTCTAATGGAATGACAAAAAGTCAAAGAAATACATGAGCAGGAGGACACTGTAACATATTAATGACATGTTGAGACTGGAAACCTGAAATGATGGTAACTGAGAGTGGCACTCATGTCCTAAGTTTTGGCCACATTCTCACCTAGGCAAGAACCTGACAAAAAGGGAGGAATTGTTAAACAAAATTATGGGAGCCCATTGTTTTGGACTGAGCTCCTTCGCTAGTACCCAACAGGTAAGACCAAACCAAAATGGAGTCTCTCACGTTAAGTGCCACCTAATCAAACCAAAATTTTAAGAAAGCAGATAGATCTCAAAACAGACCAGTTTTTTCTCTCCTGACAGTAGGAGATTCCAGCATAATAAGGAAGTCTCCTCTGTTTTAAACCTTATGAAAAGGTAACGATGCTAATTAGCTTTTTTCCATCGTTCTGTTTCCCTGATCCCACCTTATATGACCCACTGTTCTGCTATTTCCCAGTGAAATTTGAGACCAAATAAGTCCATTTACAGTGATGACACAGAGTGATGTCAGTGCCTAAAGTTTTGGTCAGTCTCTCAAAACTGAGCAGTTGACCAAGAGGAGGGAATTGTTAATTTACATTTGACCTAAAGATTTCTTCAGACATAGTGAACTGTAGCCTAACTTGATGTGTAAACAGACTAACCTATTCTTGTAACCCAACTTGATGTGCAGGCAGACTGTGACCTACTCCTGTAACAAGTAGCTGAGTCTCAACCAGCTACGCAGCCGGCTGTCCTACACCTCATGTCCCTTTTTCTGTCTGTAAATCTCAACCAACCACGTGGCAATGGTGTAGGCTCTCTGAATCTGTTCTGACTCTAGGTAGGGGCTGCCCAATTCGCAAATCATTTTTATTCATTTTTTTCTTTTCTTGCTTAAATTAAACTCAGTTAAAAAAAAATACCTATAGGGGCCAGCCCGGTGGCGCACTGGATAGTGCGCCGCTTGGGAAGCGCGGTGGCGCACCCACC
>NW_007726696.1:105342-118586 GCF_000696425.1 Galeopterus variegatus | reverse complement strand
ATCCCACATACAGACCGGCTCCCCCTCACTGGCTGAGCGAGGCGAGGGAGCAACACCGAGGTTTGCAATCCCGTTGCCGGTCCCTGGTCCGGTACGGGGGCAACACTGAGGGTTGCGATCCGTTGCCGGACACGGAAAAAAAGACAAAAGACCAAAAAAAAATAAAAAATAAAAAATACATATATATGACGTGCATCATTTTCTCCTCATATTGTATTTTTGCCTTATAAATCTCAAGGATTCAAACTCTCACTGAGAGCAGTTGGTTAATTTCACAGCTCTTCTAGACTGCGCCCATGTTACGTCCTTGATCCCCATAGAACATCAAGAGGACAGAAGAAGCCATGTACTCAGCTGTTGTCAGCCTTTGGTCTTGCATTAGAACATGTTTCCGTTTAACATTTGCTGTATGAACCTCTCAGAAGGATCTGAGCACTTGTTGGGAAAATAGAATAGTTTGATCAGGCCTCCTTGCCTTAGGTCTGGTTGAGTTGGAGGTGGTGCGGCACATTCTTTGTAAATAAGTTGTGTGTGGGTGGAGTTAGTGCCTATATGCACGGCGCCATGGCTTGGCTGGAGTTGAGTGCCTCGGGCATCCGCCCATGGAGCCATGCTCTCAAACCTATGGCTCCAAGGACCTTTTGGCTTGTTACCTAACTCATAGACCTGTGTGTGAGGGGTCTCGTGACCCAGCCTGGCATGTAAAGAGTCTGATGACCCAGCCTGGACAACAGGCTTGAGGGGTCTGTGAGCTCCAGACCCAGCCCTAGCTCGACAATTGGCCCAGTCGGCAGGAATTATGGGCAGGTAAAAGAGCTCAACAGCACTATTTCTTCAGAACACACTTCCAAAAACAAGAAGCATTCACACATTCACAGTCTAGGCGTTGAAATGCATCTTGGGCTCACATCTACCATCTGAGATCACAGCCTTGCTCACGTTATTGCAGGACGTCTCATGATCACAGTTGGAGCTCAGGTGCCTGGTGTGATGGAGAGACAGTGTGAGCGAGTTTACATTACAGCAGAGGCCATGTTCTGATTCTTCCTGTGATCCTTTTCTTAGAAGTGCAAAGACCTGGACTTATGCAGTATTTTGGTTCTTTAGGATTCTTACTATTTATGCTACCTGCAGTGTATATTTTTTAAACACCTCACAGTTTTCTGTGGTTCCTATACCTGAGGACTTTTCATTCCAGGGAACAAATACCGAAAGAATATATCCGGGGAAATACATATAGTCAACACATGCTTGAGAGAAGGTTCAGCCCCCTCATTTGCCCCAAAGATAGGCAGATTTAAACATTTCCAGACTGCCAGCTCATACATTAATAAAACTGATGGAAAAATCAATAAAATGAATGCAAATCACTGGCATGAGGGTGGGAGAAAACACTATTTTTTTTTTTTTTTTTTTTTTTTTTTTTTTTTTTTTTTTGTCCTTTTTGAGACCGGCCACACCGCACTCAGCCAGTGAACGCTGTGAGTGCACCGGTCATCCCTATATAGGATCTGAACCCGTGGCGGGAGCGCTGCTGCACTCCCAGCGCCGCACTCTCCCGAGTGCGCCACGGGCTCGGCCCAGAAAACACTATTATTGATGCCTCTCTGTAAGTTGGTAAAATCTTCTGTATATTAGTTTATGAATACATGATGTGAGTCATAAAATGACCATATTATTTACCTTGAGATACAACTTTTCAAAATTTTCCAGGGAAAGAAAAAGAAAGTTACATATCATATACTAAAAGCTGAAATAGTCTCAATTCCTAATTTTTGAAAGATGTCCAGACTTACAGTGGAATGGAATATCCCCACCAAAATCATTGTGTCAATTGGATCATTACATTGACGTTTGAAATAATAAATATGGGCAGTTATAGAAATGTGGAAAGAACTATGGGAAGTAATAAGGGAAAGAAAGATATGAGTCAGACTCTGTCATTGTTTTACCTGTGGGATACTGATATAAGACAGAAGCTCTCGGAAATACTGGAATGTAACTGGATCTCACACCAAGGGAGAAGAGTCCTAGTGTAATCAAGAGGACCTCTCTCTTTTTTAAAAAAAAGATTTGTCATTTGGTAATAGGGCAACATTGTTTGCCTGAGGAAGAGCTGCTCTAGGAGGGAGAGACTGACAATCTGTCCGTGTTTCCAGCAGCGTCACAGTATGAACACGTGCCAGTGAAATCCTTTTTCTGCAGGATCTGGTAAGTAAAGGGGCTTGTGGAGGCCGGAAAGGGTGGGTCATGCTCTGATTTTATCTAGTGTTTATTTTGACTCTTGTATTCGGCTGGGTTCTGTTGTGGCTACAAAACAAGACTCGGTCCTTGCCACAAGGAGTTTATATTTCAATTGAGAAGAAACTTACTCATGAAAAAATAGGATGGTATTGCAATAGGAGAAAAGACTGGAAGATAATTTTTGACCCCTGGCAGCATATAAGAACGACTGCTGTGAAGTACACTTTTAAATGACCATTGTTTGGGGCTCTTTTTAGTTTGCTTTTTGTTTTTCGGTCACATTTAAATTAACTTTTGAAATTTTTAATAGTTATAAAGAAAGCAAGATATTTCTACTTACGAGAAGGTTTAGAAAGGTCCAGAGAAAGTGAACTAGAAGAAAATAGACCAAAATTTTAACAGTAGTTGATTTCAGGTAGGATTTACTAGTGATTTTTTTTTCTCTTCCAAATTTACTGCAATATGTTGATGTTACTTTTACAATAAAAAGAAAAATATTTTGCATGACATTATGATTGCCAGTATTAGTACTGAAGTTACTAAATGTTCTAAGTATTTAAAGAAGAGAGAGATCCTTGGAAGGGATTAGTCAGATATCCAGGGGCTGGGGCCTGTTGCTGACAGTATTTGCATGCCTGGGGAGGGATGACCTGAGGAGAGGTGAGTAGGTGGGACAGCCAGCTGGTGTGGGTTCACTGGGCCATTCGCAAGTGAGTTGTTTATGATCTTAAAACACTGCCGGACACTAGTAAGTGTTGTGTTTTTTTTATGTTAATTAATACTTTGGAGTCTTTTCTCTGAACCAGGCACTGTTAACGGGCTGGCATCAGAACAAACTTCTTGTCCTCATGTACCTTAAATCCTGTGAGGAGGAGACCAATAATAAACAGATGTCTAGATATACCGTGTGTTGGCTGGCTGTAAGCTCTGTGTACACAGTAAAACAGATTGCTGCTGTATTGGGGTGATCAAAGAACTCTTCTCTAAAGAGGCCTAATTGGAGCCACAGACCTGAAGGAGGTGAGGGGTGAGCCACACCAGGGTCCAAGGGACAGGAAGTGTCTGAGGAAGTGTGTTGCAGGCAGAGGGAACAGCGAGTGCGAAGGCCCTGAGTGGAGCCCATCAGGCCCACGGGGGGCAGAACAGGGAGCTGGGGCTGCTGGAGAGGGAGGGAGGGAGGAAGGAAGAAGACTAGCAAGCAGGACCAAACCGTGGGGAGCTTTGACTACTGATGAATTGTTGTGTTCAGGTTTGTCACTTATTTCCAGTACTTTCTATTTTGGGAATGTTCAAACATAACCCACAAGTAGACAAAACAGCAGAATGAGCCCATATGTTCTTATCACCTAGCTTTACTGACTTCCACCCCTGGCCAATCTGGTGTCACCTGTTCCACCACCAGGAATTCCTCAACTCCCCTTCCCAAGTTATTTTGAAGCAAATCTCAGATCTCATATCGTTTCTTCCATCACTAATGTAATTCTGAAAGATAAAGTTCTCATTAATGTTTGTGATGCTCAAATGGTCCCGTCTATGGCCAGTGAGAACCGCTTTGAGTTGGCTTCTGTGCCCTCGAGAGCGTTCCCCTATGGTCTTCAGCAGCTTCCTCAGTTTCAGGCACGAGATGTCCCAGACTCGACTTTGACATTTCTCACCCCAGGCTTGGAGTCAGTCATTTCCCTAAGGGTCCCTGGTTCTTTGTGGTGGGAAATGGCATTAATTAATATTTGTAGACCAGATCTGGATGGTAGGCATGGGTTGTCATTGCTTCTGGGAATTTTCATTGTTTAAGAAGGAAACATCATTTACACTATAGAAGGGTGGCATTGGCTGCTGTGTTGAAAATACTGTCGGGGGGTGAGAGGGGAGGCGCGGGTTGGAAGGCTGTGAGGGCAGTGCAGTGAGTGGTGCTGGGGCCCGGACCAGTCTGCGGTGGCAGAGGCAGAAGCATTCGGATATTCTGGATATTTTCCTAAGAGAGAGTTATCAGAATTGACTAATGTATTTGATGTGGGATGTGAAATTAAAAGAGGAGTCAAGGAGGACACCAGGGTTTCTGGCTGGAGTTATCATTTATTGAGGTGGAAGAAAGTGTAGGAGAAGAGAGAGGGGAGGGACAGAAGGTGGTGCCTATTAGCTTTAGACACATTAAGGTTGAGGTGTCTGTTAGAAGTCTAAGTGGAGACTCTGTGAGAGTCTGGAGTTCAGGGAAGGTGTCCAGGTTAGATGCAGATATTTAGGTCATCAGTGTATAAACGGTATTTAGAATCCCTGGACTGGAAGCACCTGGAAAATCCATTCAGAGAAGTAGGAGGGAACCAGAAAATAGAAGCATGGACGTTTGCAGGCAGTGTCGAGGGAAGGCTGTCTTCCCAGAGCTTCTCTCTTCTCAGTGTAGTAGAGACAGGGTCCTCAGTAGAAGGTAGAGACGTAAGAGGAGGTCCTGGAGTTCGAGGAGAGGAGGTGCGAGGTGGGGAGTAGGAGCACAGGTGGGCTAGAGCATCTCCAGGCAGTGCCCAAGACACCTTGGGGTCAGTAGTCATGCATTTAAGTGCTGGTAGGAGAGTACAGGCATGGTTGGTAGAAATAGGGGCATATAAGTCAATCTTGGGCATTTTGACTTTAAGGGGTAGTGGCATCTCCAAGTAGAAATGTCCTCTGGGCAGCTGGAGTGAAAATCGTCTTCATAGTTGCCAAGCAGAGCTGCCCCCTGGAGCTGCTGTGTGAGAGTTAGAAGAAGGTGCCCCAGCTGCCCCCGGGGCCAGGGCTTGCCGAGCTGGATTTTAGCTCCTACTTTTTCTTTCTTCCTCAGCCAGGCATCTTTGCACAGCGCTGAAGCACGTGTGGGGACCCTGCATCAGCCAAGCTAGTAGCTGAATCTGTGAAGCTAAAGTAGTTCTTTTGAGAGTCTAGGAAGGGACAACTGAGAATTGGCTTTGGGGGCATGATTGCAGGGGACCCAGTTTTCTGTTCTGTGGCACTTGATGTAGGTCGCCACATGAGATAAGACAGTTAAGCCTGTCCCTCTTCACAGCACAAGTGGAAATGCCAGAGTGGGAACTTGGGGCATGGAGGTCAAAGGAAAAGTCATGGAATAACTAGTTCTGTTTGCATACTCCTGGTAGTCTAAGCCAGTTCTCCATAAAACCTCTTATTTATTGAGTAATGAAGGAGTATAATTGTCCTTGGGTATTGAAAATTTAAACTAATGTCTCCCTTTTTGTGAAAACGAACATGTTTAAACAGTTTAGATTTGGATATGTCTCTCCCGGAAATTACTAATAAAACATTTTTCGCAGGCTCGTTTCAGAGTAGGCTAATTGAATGCCTCGGGACCAGCATTAATCATCTTTTTTTTTTTTTTTCCTTTTTGTCTTTTTTCGTGTCTGGCAACGGACCGCAACCCTCAGTGTCGCGCCCGTACCGGACCGGGACCGACAACAGGATCGCAACCCTCGGTGCTGCGCCCGCCCCTCGCTCAGCCAGTGAGCGGGAACCGGTCTGTATGTGGGATCCGAACCCTCGGCGGGAGCGCGCCGCTCGGGCTGGCCCCAGCATTAATCATCTTTAATCTCTTCAGCAGAGGTGAAGACAGAGAGTCAGAGAAGTATTACTCCCCATTTTGGATCATCCCCTATTTGATTCACGTACATGGCTCTGCCCAGCCAGAACCAGAGCCCTGCTGTCTCGCACTGGTTGAGAAGATTCACTCTGGTTACGAAGGTAACTCAGGAGGATCTGCTTTTAGATAAAAAGTAGAAATGACAGCAATCAGATGAGAGCATGGGAAAGCCTGTTTACTGCAGTCACAGAACAGAAAAGATTGCTTGAGTCTCCAATTTGGCCCCTAAACTCTTGAGGCATTTTTAGCTGGTTTTTACTGGTGTCTCTGTTCTCTGACCTTGCCTTCTTGGGCAGGCATCTCCTTCACAGATAGCATGACCTAATGGTCTCAGCATGGGACTGGGCGACACACACACAGTCTTCTAGTCCTTTCTCTACTGATGACCCATTGTGTGGCCTTTTGCTTCTGTCTTGAGTGAAATACGAGCACTGAAATTGTTTCACAAAGAGGGCACAAGGATGAATTTATGTTTTTGGAGTGTTTTGAAATTCCCTGAGTAAAAATTATAGTTTAGATCTATATAGAACTACATTTCTAAACTCATGTATCAATACATAGGCAGTTTCTAGGTATTACTTGAAGTTACAATCAGCTCTGATGTAATGCGGCATATGCTTTCCTGCAAATTACCATCGTACGCAAAAATCACACAATAAAAACCACAGGGCTAATCGGAAACATGGGATCAGGAGCACAGCACTCAAAAACTTAAATGCACATTAAAAAAAGACAAGAATCTAATAAAAATGATTAATGCAGTTTTACACATGATAAATGATTAAGAAATACACAAACACTACAATAAATAAGGCTCATAGCACGGGGTGAACTGAGGTGGAAGGTAGGTGTTTGAGGTGTGTGCGTGTTTTTCTGTATTTCGAAGTGGCTCCGTTCAACTGGATGCTGTTTCTGCATTCATATAAGGCTTCTTGCAGATGAAATCGTGTATAAGCAAATGCAGTGTTAGCATTGAGCTCAGATCGTTGCCTAATATGCCAGTCACTCCGTTTTCAAAGTTAGCATCACAGCGCACTGACCATACAGTTTTATTATTACACAAATAAAGAATGTCAATGTAGTAACATGTGAATGTTACTAAGTAATATTTCAAATCCTTTTGTTTAGTTATGTACAACCACTAAATATGACTAAACTTTTCTTTTTCTTTAAATTTTTATTGAATCAAAATTGATTATACAGGGGCTGGCCCGGTGGCTCACTGGAGAGTGCGCCGCTTGGGAGTGCGGCGGCGCTCCCGCCGAGGGTTCGGATCCCACATACAGACCGGTTCCCGCTCACTGGCTGAGCGCGGTGCGGGCGTGACACCGAGGGTTGTGATCCCGTTGCCGGTCCCCGGTATGGGTGTGACACCGAGGGTTGCAATCCCGTTACTGGTCAGTAAAAAAGACAAAAAGGAAAAAAAATTGATTATACATATTTTGGGGGTTCAACATTGAGATAATGTTGATCAAATCAATAATTACAATTATTCTTTATACCCCTGTCCAATCCCACCCCACCCCCTTTCCACATCCCCTCCCCCCTCTAATCACCCTAGATTTCTTCTCTCCCTCTGAAAGAATAATGGTTACTCTGTTGATTTGCTGCCCAAATGATCTGTCCAATGCTGAGAGGTGTGATCAGGTCCCCCAATACTATCATAGAGCAGATGTCTCTTCCGTCACTATGAAATGGGCTCCTTGGAGACAGACATCCTCCTCCTTTCTTTATCTCTGCTGGTGACTCTCCTTGTGTCACCTCACTCCAGTGGTTGGTGGACCATCTGCATGGTGGTTGTGGCATCTAGCCGCCTTCACAGCAGCCATGGTTATTGTGGTGGCTGTGGTGGGCCACCCACATGAAGGAGATGTTTTGGCCTGCTCCATGGTTCTGGCATTGTGCCTGGTTGTGGAGAGTGTCCAATCCCTGATTCCATGCTCTGGATCCCTGAGTGGGTCCCAATGTGCTGACACAGTGTGCCTGGTTGTGGGAGAAGGGTTCAGTCCCCAGCTCCTTACCCTGGGTCCCTAGGCACGCCCCGAGGCACTGGCACAGTGTGCCTGGTTGTGGGAGGGAGGTTTGGTCCCCTTCTCCATGCCTTGGGCCCCTGGGTGGGCCCTGATGCACTCTCCTGGCATGCCTCGTTGTGGGAGGGTGGGTCCAGTCACAACTCCTTATCCTGGGTCGCTGGGCAGGCCCTGAGGCACTGGTGTGGTAAGCCTAGTTGTGGGAGGGGTGTCCAGTTCCCTTCTCTATGCCCCAGGTCTCTGTGTGAGCCCTGAGGTGCTGGCATGGTGTGCCTGGTTGTGGGAGGGGCGTCTGGTCCCTTTCTTCATGCCCTGGGGATTAAACTTTTTAGTTACTCCAATTTTTACCTTTAGATTATTTGTTAAAACTAGCTATTCAGTGTGGACAGACTGTCTCTCTGTTTAAAGTGAGCTTTGGTAGGCATCACAATTTGACATAATTAAAATGTAGTTAATAATGAAAATTATCATTTAGCTGTAGCTTTTGCATCCAGGCCCCTAAGTGAGATTCCTACCATTTGATACAGAGATTTTGTTCCCTTTTTAATACATTAAGTGGTTAGTGACATGGATGATTAGTTAGGTACTTGCCTTTAAATGGGTTTTTCTATTTTTGTCATAGATCCTCGAATCCCAGTGGATAAAAAGATTTTTACCACAACACACACCCCAGGGTATGTTTTTCTTGAAGTAGATGAAAGGTGAGTACTTCTTGAAACCTAAAAGAAATTTGTTTCTCAAAATAAATAAAATCATGAGAAAGCTTACATTATGTTTGCCTACTTCTACACTATATAATTGGAATCCCCATTTGCCTATTTGATTTTTGTTAGTTATGTTGAAATTTATTTGTGTTGTCTAAACTTTTAATATAAATATCTTGCATGTTATTTCTTCTAAAATTGATTTACAAGTTACTATACTTGATTTCACAACAGTGTGCTTCAGGTAGATCAGGGATTATTATTCTATCTTACAGAAGAGGACAGTGAGCCTGGGGACCAATTTGCCTGGAATATGTATGGTTGTACTCAAACTGAGTCCAACACTCTGGTCTTCCAGCACCTTTTCCACTGTTATTTCCATTTGACAAATGCTTCTCAAATCAGTTTATGATGAAATTTTGATTAGTCTGAAGTGGGGGGAGAAAAGGACAAAATTTTTTTTGTAAAACTAAACTTATTTAAAGAATTGGTTTTATTTTGAGCTTTAGCCTTTCCTACTGTTTTTGGTATTAAAACAGTCTTTGTTAAGTGAAACTAGACTCCTTCCTCTTGCCATATACCAAAATCAACTCAGAATGGATTAAAGACTTAAATATAAAACTTGAAATATAAAACTAAGAAGAAAACATAGGGGAAACACTTCAAGAAGTAGGACTGGGCAAAGACTTTATGAGTAAGACCTCAAAAGCACAGGCAACAACAACAACAAATAAACAAACGGGATTATATCAAACTGAAAAGCTTCTGCACAGCAAAGAAAACAACCAACAGAGTGAAACGACAACCTACAGAGTGGGAGAAGTTATTTGCAAACTACGCATTCAACAAGGGATTAATATCCAGAATATACAAGGAACTCACACAACTTAATAGTAAAAAATAAATAAATAATCCAATTAAAAAATGGGCAGAGGAGCTGTATAGATATTTCTCAAAAGAAAACATACAAATGGCCAACAGGTGTATGAAAAATTGCTCAGCATCATTAATCATCAGAGAAATGCAAATCAAAACTACCTTGAGATATCATCTCACCCCAGTTACAATGGCTCTTATCAAAAAGACAGAGAATAACAAATGCTGGCGAGGGTGCAGAAAAAGGGGAACCCTCCTACACTGTTGATGGGACTGTAAATTGGAACCTCCCTTATGGGAAACAGTATGGAGGTTTCTCACACAAGTACAGATAGAACTACCACATGATCCAGTAATCTCACTACTGGATATATATCCAGAGGAATGGACATTATCACATTGAAGAAATAAATACCTGCACTCGCATGTTTATCACAGCTCTGTTTACAATAGCCAAGACATGGAGCCACCGTAAATGTCCATGAACAGACAATTGGATGAATAAAATGTGGTATATATACTCAGCCCTAGAAAAGAATGGAATTTGGCCATTCACAGCAGTATGGATGAGCTTGGAGAAAATTATGTTAACAAGCCAGGCACAAAGAGCGAAATACCACATGTCCTCACTCATGAGTGGGACCAGAGAAAGAGGAGGGGAGAAAAAGGGAGGAGAAGAGAGAGAAAACAGCAACAATAATAATAAATTCAACTTCAGAAAGGGAAAACAGAACTAGTAGAGGCAGGAAAGGGGGAGGTCAGGGGGCTAGTGAGAAATTGGTTAATGGACACAAAATAGCTAGTTAGGAAAACTCAGTTCTGTTGGTGTACAGTCAAGCTAGGCATCTACAATCAAGGTTAATTTACTGCATGTTGTCAGATGACTAGAAGAGGGGATCAAATGTCCTCGTCACAAATAAATGATTAAGTTTTGTAATGATGCATATGCTAATTATCCTGACTAGATCATCACACATAGTATACAGGTATTGATATTCAATTCTACCCCAGAAATATGTATAATCAATTAAGTTTCAATTATGAAAAAAGTCTTTTACTTAAAGTATAGTGATAGTAGTTATTGCTTCTTGCTTTTTTTTAAAATATCTTTATTTGGAAAAAGTACACATTGGTATCACCACATTAGTATCCCCCATTTTTCCCCATACTTATTTTTAAATTTTATTTATTCATGAAATTTGAAAATCTGGGACCCAGTGCACCCTACCACACATTAAGCATAAAGCAAAAATGTCAAAAATCCAGGCACAGTCACAATAAGTATTAATTTTGATTTTAAAACAATCTTAATATCTGAAAATGGGTTTATTTAATAATAATTACCCTGAAACCAAACAGTAATTGGTGAGATATTCTGTGTAATATGATCTGTGTAAAGTAAGAAAATTTAGCTAGAGATAATTCTGAAAATAGCTTAAATTTATTGCATTAAAAGATATTTGTGGACATTGGCTATACATGCACGTATACCGAGTAATGGTCTTTTGTTATAGGCATAGTGACAAAGAGCCATGCACTGGACTTGCCAGACTGTAGTCATGATGCTATTTATGATGTGGCTTAGTTTCCAGGTTGCTGATAAAAACTCAGACTGGTCCAGGGTCTCAGAATGATCTGCGGTAGAATTCAAATAAAGCTTTATTTTGTTTAAAAAAAAGAAAGATATTTGTGGATTTCTACACATAGAAAATGTTTATGGAGTCAGTTTTTTTCTAAGTCATCCTTAGTCTTAAATGTTTCCTATGAACCTTTGTCCTGAAAATGCTTCTGTGTACTGTTGTCTGTCTCTTTGATATCATCTTTTGGGGGACATTGTTTTTTAGGTAATTTTAATCATGCTGTATAAATTGGTAAACCGCTTTATTCGTGTAACATCATCAGCATCTTTCAGTGTTATAATGTGGTCTTTGTAGACTTTAAATAGCCACATAATAGAGGGCAGCAGAGTCCTCTGAGGAACTTGCTGAAAACACAGATCCCCAGTCTTGCCTCCAGAGACTGATTGAGCGCGCTACAGGGAGCCTGCAGGTCTGTTTCTTAGCAAGTTCCCTAGATGATTTTGATGCAACATGTCAGATGACTGACATTTGTTAGATTACATAACCATTTCCCCACAGTATAGGCACTTAGGTCACTTGTTGCTTTTATAGATGCTGTAATGAACATTTTTTGCATAAAATGTTTTCATACTTAGAATTAAGTAAAGAAGTATTTATCACTTGATGAACGTAACAGGCTACCTGTGTCATGTGTTGCTGTCCCAGAGCTGTGCCTTTGCTGGGTTACCTACCTCGAGATCTGATTGAAACATCCATCCTCATGCACTTGTACCCAGAAGATGGTTCTCTGATGGTTGCCATACACCAAAAAGGTGAGGACCCACTTCTTTATAGAAGGAAATTTTTTTTACCATTGATTTGTTGTAGTTATTTATTTCCTTTCTCTCTAGAGCTTAACCTTCTAACCAGATGAGCAGAGTTGAAACTGCTCAAACAATTTTGTTTTAACATGCTAAAAAATTTACAAGTAAATGACTAAAAGAGACATTTGCAATCAATATCCGTGTTGAATAAATTCTGTTTTTGTCTCACTATTTCGTGTAGTCTTGGAACATGCAGGCCATCCTCCCTTCAAACACTCACCCATTAGATTTTGTACTCAAAACGGAAATTACGTCTTCCTGGATTCCAGCTGGTCCAGCTTCGTGAACCCCTGGAGCCAGAAGGTTTCTTTCATTATTGGTCGGCATAAAGTTCGAACGTAAGTCAATCAGTTTTCATGTTTTCTAAAAAATCTTTTGGGCCAGCCCGGTGGCGCACTGCTACAGTGCGCCGCTTGGGAGCGCGGTGGCGCTCCCGCGGAGGGTTCAGATCCCACATACAGACCGGTTCCCGCTCACTGGCTGAGCGAGGGGTGGGCGCAGCACCGAGGGTTGTGATCCCATTGCCGGTCCCAGTCCGGTACGGGTGCGACACTGAGGGTTGCGGTCCATTGCCGGACACGGAAAAAAGACAAAAAAATAAAAAATAAAAAATCTTTTTTACCAGGTAACATTCCTTAGCTCGTTGACTGATCCTTCAATCAGTTGGCACATGAACTAAATAAAGCGCAGATTTTTCTTGAATGCTTTTGAAAGACAGTTTGGCGATACGTTATCAAGAGACCTGAAAGAAATCCTGAGGTCATAATCCTTTTAATATGCTGCTGAATTCAGTTTGCTAGTATTTTGTTGAGGGTGTTTACATCACTGTTCATGAAGGACATTGGTCTGTAGTTTTGTTTTCTTATAGTGTATTTGTCTTTGGTATCAGGGCAGTGCTGGCCTCATAGAATGTTAGGAGGTGTTCTCTCCTCTTCAGTTTTTTGGAAGAGTTTGAGGATTGATATTCATTCTTCTTTCTTTCTTTATTTTATTTTATTTTTTAGTTAAACAATTTTATTGCTTAAATACATAAACAAATTTTTGCATCCAGTGCAGCTGCTGTGGATGACTCATATTTCCAATTTGGGAGGAGGACTCGACTGGTCTTATATCATTAGTTCTTTAAATGTTTGGTATATTTCACTAGTGAAGCCATCTGGTCCAGGCATTTTCTTTGTTGGGAGGTTTTTGATTATTGATTCAATCTTCTTACTAGTTATGGGTCTATTTAGATTTTCTATTTTTGTGTGATTTAGTCTTGGTAAATTTTATGTTTCTAGAAATTTTTCCATTTCCTCTAGGCTGTCCAATTTTATTGGTGTAAA